>NC_134356.1:678712128-679012128 GCF_048569485.1 Anomaloglossus baeobatrachus
CCACTTACTACTCACTGTCCCCTCCCACCTGGTCATTGTCTAGTGGACTGGATCGGCTCCAACCCTCGGTGGCCATACATTGGGTCCAATTCTAGTCTGTCACCAGTCTGTGGAGATGGGGAAAACTGGTATTATAATGCGTTTTGCTGTTACCGGCACTGGTTTTCCAGGTTCCTAGGGGTAAGTCCTGCATCTTTGACAGGATGCAGTACCTTGTAGTGCCTTCATAGGTTCAGGGGCGCTACACTAGTACGGACTGATTATCTATTCCAATATAATGCGTCATCATCATAGCAGAGTTTATTATGGTCCGGGCTGGGGGGAAGATAGGTTTACGATAACATCATATTTTCATCCTCGGCAGCTCTTGAAACCAATAGTAGAGCGACGAAGACGAGAGAGAATTAATGGCTGTCTGGACAAACTGAGACTTCTGTTATCAGAAGCGATGGAAAATGAGGTAAGGACAGAGAAAATTAAGGTCTTATATACACGTTATGGTCCTCGTCAACCTGTAGGGTGAAACTTACAAATGACTTTTTTGTTTATATCAGTCTTACACACATCACTGTCTTTTGAGTTCCTATGGGCTATAACCCCCCTAAATTGGGTTCAGTGCAAGAAATAAGCAACTGTGACAAAATTCAAATTCGGAAAATTTGCTCGAATTTGGCATTGAATTTATTGGATGTGAACAGAATGTGCCGGAAAAGCCAGCAAAAAAAGAATATTACAGTCCAAGTTCTCTTTGGACCCCAAAATATAATAAATAGAGAGGATAGAAAACTTCAAAAATATTCCCCGCACCTTTTACATGTCCAGATGCCATCCGGTCCCCCCTGATTCCCTCCCTATGGAAGACGACCAGCCAAGGTTGGGAATCGGTGGAGGATCAAGCGGGGAGATTTATAGGTGAGACATGTAAGAAGCGAGGTGAGTATCATTTTTTACAACATTTTTTAACCCCTGTAATTATTATGCTCTGGGATAGATATGAAGAACTAGGAATTCGATAAACGCAATATGGTCTGGAGCAGTGGCATAACTAGAGTTTGATGGGCCCCAGTGCAAAGTTCGGACCTGGCCCCCCCTCCTCGTACACCGACACTTGGGCTACGGGACGATGACACCGATACTCGGGGTAATGACGCTGACACTTGGCTCTTACCCACAGCATCCAGGTTTCCCATGATCTGAAATCCCTCTATCAGCACCCAGCTTTCCTATGTTCTGATATCCATCTTGTCCTCAGCACCCAGCTTTCCCATGCTCTGCTATATATCTTTCCCTCAGCACCCAGCTTTCCCATATCAGAGCATGGGAAAGCTGAGTGCTGAGAGATGTACAGCAGAGCATGGGAAAGCTGGGTGCTGAGGGAAAGAGCCTTTTTCTCACAGCACAAAACGTTTGAATCCCCTGCTTGTATCTTTGTCCCCCTTTGTATTTAGTTCTCCAAATACTATAATGGCCCCCACATAGCCTTCCATATTGTATAAAGTGTCCCACATAACCCTTGATATATTAGAATGCAGCTCCATTGTCCTCCATGTATTATAATGCATTTCCCATAGTTCTCCATTTATTATAATTCACCCCATAGTCCTCCATATATTATACTGCGCCCCATAGTCCTCCAAATATTATAATTCACCCCAAGCCTCCATGTATGATGCAGTCAGCCCCCCATGTATAATGCAGCCAGCCCCCCATGCCGAATGTATAATGCAGCCAGCCCCCCATGCTCCATGTACAATGCCAGCCCCCCATGCTCCATGTACAATGCCAGCCCCCCATGCTCCATGTATAATGCAGCCAGCCCCCCATGCTCCATGTATAATGCAGTCAGTCCCCCATGCTCCATGTATAATGCAGCCAGCCCCAAAGGCTCCATGTATAATGCAGCCAGCCCCCATGCTCCATGGATAATGCAGCCAGCCCCCATGCTCCATGTACAATGCAGGAAGCCCCCCATGCTCCATGTATAATGCAGCCAGCCCCCCATGCTCCATGTATATTGGAGGCAGCACCCCATGCTCCATGTACAATGCAAGCCCCCCATGCTCCATGGATAATGCAGCCCCCCATGCTCCATGTATAATGCAGCCCCCCAATCTCCATGTATAGTGCAACCATCCATGCTCCATGTATAATGCAAGTGGGGCGCCCCTGAGGACATCAGGGTGCCACAGGGTACTGCATCCTTACCCAGGGGGCAGGGCCTACCCCCCCATGGTTCCAGGTTCCCAGAAACCGGTGTCACCTCCAAAAGCACCACAAATCCCAATCAACACCTCACATCATGACCTGTCAGACACACCAGTGGGTTGGTCTAGCTGGAAAAAGGCCACCCACCTAGGGGTCAGGCAGACTGGTGGGAGGAAAGAACAGAGTCGAGTGAGAGAGTCAAGTGAGAGCCATCAGAGAGAGAGGAGCTGGGGAGTGTTAGCTCCCGGGGAGCTAGACCATGGTTGGGTCGCAGACAGTAATCCGGGACCAGAGGAGTTGGGGACCGGTGGCAGTGACATTGAAAGAGGGTGCGGCGGACATAGTCTAGGAGGACTGTCAGCACCAGCAAACCCAAAAGAAACTGACTGGTACCGAGAACGACGGGGTACAGGACCCTAGGTCAGGAGCCGATTCAACGTCCTGGCAATTAACCTGCAGAGGAAGGGGACCTTCCCAGAGAGCTCAGAGACTGAGGGCATCAGCACACCTCAGTGGACAGGGTTTTCCAGTGAAAGCAACCCACTAAAGTCCCAAGTGCCAGCCCTTGGGAGCACATCTTCACCTAAAAACTGAAGAAGCGGGACCTTATAGTTTCAGGCTATAGGGACCCACATGAACATGAAACTGTGCACGGAGGCAGGCTCCGGATTATTATTTGACACCGGTGGGACTGGGTACTTGGACGGGCTTCCCGCAGCGGCACACAGAGAACTTGGTTTACCTGCAGCATGTGTGTCTCCTTTTTATTCCTCATCCAGCACCACGACTACCCACAGTGAGTAACCTGGTCCCCTGCACCCTGCTCTCCCAAATAACCACCGACACCCCTGAGCCCGGGGCCATCCCTACCTGTGGAGGCACTAACATCAGGCTGCTTAACTCCATCTGCCCTGGTACTCCTTACAGCAGCGGCGGTACTCCCATTACCGCAACCCATAGGTGGCGTCACGAACTTATCCCCTGTAAATACCCCCCCCTTTCACGGATCAAAGTGTCCACCAACCCGGGTCCGGGCCCCTCGAGCCAACCACAATC
This sequence comes from Anomaloglossus baeobatrachus, assembly GCF_048569485.1. NCBI lineage: Eukaryota > Metazoa > Chordata > Amphibia > Anura > Aromobatidae > Anomaloglossus > Anomaloglossus baeobatrachus. The sequence goes on from NC_134356.1 coordinate 678,715,390, forward strand.
CCGGATCTGAGCAGCCCGACCAACACCGGGGAGGTACACAAGCCCCCCATACTTCATGTATAATGCAAGCCACCATGCTCCATGTATAATGCAGCCAGCCCCTCATGCTTCATGTATAATGCAGTCCCCCATGCTCCATGTATAATGCATCCCCCATGCTCCATGTATAATGCTGGCAGCCCCTTATGCTCCATGTATAATGCAGCCCCCTATGCTCCATGTATAATGCAAGCCCCCCATGCTCCATTTAAAATGCTGGCAGCCCCTCCCCGGCCTCTGGCCACCGACCACCGTGTATGCACTGATTTTTAAAAAAAATAAACAAAAAAACCCAAAAACAAACAAGTACTCACCTCTCCTCGTTCCCCTGTCGCTCTGTGCTCACCTCTCTCCTCGTTTCACCGCTGCTCCATGCTCACATCTGTCCTCGTTCCCCCGCTGCTGTGGTCGATGTCCTGCTGTCCTGCGCTCTGTGCTCTCAGCACAGCAGTCGCACAGGAGTGACGTCTCCGTGCAGGCACAGGGGGAGAATGATAAAGCGTGGAGCTGCACGGGTTGCTCCACGCTTCATTGTTGCTGTGTGTGATGACGGGGGAGGGGGGCCCAGTGTCAGCGGCGGCCGCACCGGGTTATATAGCGACCGCGTGGTCTGCACCAGACCAGCACAGCTCCTCTCGCAGAATGGAGCCGCCTGCTAATCTGCAGAGCGGGCCCCTAAGCTGCCGGGCCCAGTCGCAGTCGCGACTTCTGTGACTGCGGTAGTTATACCCTGGTCTGGAGAGACCTCCCACCATGATATATATATTTTTTATTTTAGGCATTTGCGACACATTATATTCTCATTCATAGCAAATTAGGGAAAAATAAGCTCCCCTCGTAGCTGTATGACATAGCAGAGGAAACTGCAACCACCGATACTGCTGATGGACACAGCAATCACAAGTAGAAAAATGTAGACTAGTTATTCGGCACAACCATCCGGTAATAAAACTTGAAATTTTATTGCAAAAAGTTAAAACATGAAGATAAGATCCATATTAAAAAAAGACACGTTTCGGGCAGAAGTGCCCTTAATCATTTGTATGATTGCCTGAAACGCGTCAGGTTTTTTTTAATATGGATCCTATCTTCATGTTTTAATTCTTTTAGATAAAATTTCAAATTTTATTACCATATGGTTGTTATGATTCCAAACACCCACTAAAGACACTAAACTGCTAGCTGTCGCAAGACACACTAGTGGAGGATATCTGCAGGGGGTGTACATTAGGTCTACACTAGGTGTCGCAAGATAATGTCAGTAACAGAGGGAGAACAAGAAGCCGAAATCTAAGGGAGAGCCAAAGATCAGTAAACCAGGATGTCAAGTACAAAGAAGAGAGAGAAGCCGGAGGCAGGGGACAAGCCGAGGTCGGGGAGCCAAGAGGACAATTCGGGTACACAAGAGTGAGAGGAACTGGAGTCAGGAAACTAGCCAAAGGTCAGGGAGTCAGGGTGTTAGGTCAAAGTAGGGTAGGTGACGGGACAAGGAATGAGGAACTAGGTAGTGGGACAAGATCAGGTCAGTCACTTATGGGAACCAGAGACATACACTGCCGAACAGGAACTATCACTGGTGGCCTTCCGGGTGAAACAACTCCCAGATAAAGCAGAGCAATGACCCGTAACGAGGCTCCAACGAAAAGGCCCCTCCAACACAATGCAGGAGAAGACCGGGAACCAAAGGAAAATATGGGGCCCAGCATAGGTTCTGCAAGATAACAGAGCACCGCTAATCAGAATCATGACAGTTATGCTGAATAACTACCCTACAGTTTTCTACGCTAGATTCTTATTGAATATTTTAATACAAATCGAATTTCGAAATTGAATTTGAGCCAATCTGAAAAATTTAAATTTTGGCAAATTCACTTAACTCGATTAGTAATGTTATTGGTAATTATTTGGCTTTTTTTAATCTCTTTCCTACCTTTAAAAAAAAGCCAGAAAAATGTCGACATGCCTTTGTTTTGTTGGAGCTTACATAATCAAATCTGATCCTTCTAACCCCAATAGCTCTTAATTAAACTAATGTGAATGGCCGCCTTAAGTTAATTCATTGAATAAAAAATGTTTGATATCAATGCCTTATAATTTTGGGGAGGGGGCAGAGAAATACTGGTTTTCGTAACAGATATGTATGGCGTCCAGTTGACAATGCTCTATAAGAAACAAATATTTTAACATTTGTAGATAGTCCCCAATAAGTCAATGTTTGACTCTTTAAAAACCATTACACCTCAGTTATTAGTCAATCCAGATGTTCACATGCAGAGTTGTAAAGGGGTGCTTGCTCCGAGTCCTTACTAGTACAGGACAAGGCATGACATGTCCCCTCCCATGGGGCATTGGTCTCCTTGTTTCACTGGCCTCCTTAGTGAGAGATACTGCCTCTCGTCGAAGCTGAAGGCCTTCTCATTCAACCCAAAACAGCTGCCTACAAATGGGTATGTGGCTTGTCTATTTTTGCTAATGCAAGGATTGTTAAAGGGTCCAACATTGACTTATAGTGGTAGCTCCTCCAATAGGTTGCACAAGTCTGATGTTTATCTAGCCTATAGAATTTTTCAGTCTGTTTTTGCTTAAAAAGTTACAAAAATGTCTATTAACATATTGAAATAATGAAGTTTCATTTTACATTAGGAGAAGCTGAAGAATCCAAAGATGGAGAAAGCAGCGATTCTGGAGTATACAGTTGAATTTCTTCAGCCCAAGATGACATTGCCTGAGAGGTCCCATGAGGGCCTTCAATCCATAGATTACAGATCAGGCTATCAGCAATGTCTTGAAACCACTGTAAACTTCATCACTCGAAATCAACAGTTGTCTCTTTCAAGCAAGGACTTCTTCAAACAGTTGTCTTCTAGAGTCCCCCTCCATTCTCATTGTATCCACAGAAAAATGAATTCCACTTCTGAAACATCTAAATGGCTTAATTGTCATAGCTGTACCTCTGCTGTAAATAATGTTGATATCTAAAGTGACTGGCATTCTGGCCAAATGTGGAGATCGTGGAGACCATGGCTTTAAATGAACAATTTCCTTAACTCTGTATGAGGGACTGAAGATGTAGACTGTAACGGTTGCACTTGGGCCTTGGTGCCTAAGAAAGTCTGAAGGCCATGTAAGAAACTATTGCACACTACTAATTCCCATAAGAATCAAGGAGACATGGTAAATTGAAAAATCTTTTTTCTTTTATTTTGCTCGTGAAAAAGTGAAAAAGTGCTTTACATGCGTCCGCCGACGTTTCGACGTTTCTCCGGTATTCACACTACAGCCACCAGATGACCGTCATACTCGAGATTTTAGATTGACAAGAGAGTGAGCCAGTACCCTCAGTTGAATCATATAGATTTTCCTGTGTATAACAGTGGTCACCCCACTGTTCCAACATACGGTCTGATACATCTACTTTTATTTGCTTCTCCTCCTGCTGCTCTCCAGTTTTGTCCGACCTTCCTATTGGCCGAAACGTCGGCGGACGCATGTAAAGCACTTTTTCACTTTTTCACGAGCAAAATAAAAGAAAAAAGATTTTTCAATTTACCATGTCTCCTTGATTCTTATGGGAATTAGTAGTGTGCCGGAGTTATTTCAAATTTACTGACTCTTTTTCTCCAGAGCACCTACACAAGGTGAGGCGAGGTCTTCTCTTATAAATGTAAGAAACTATTGACCATGTAACAATATTTTGCCTTGGAGCAGGATTTAGGCCTCTGCCTGAGATGTTATCGAGACTTCTTATGTTGACTATGCTGATTATTACTATGACAACATAGATTTTGAATTTATGAGTAAAAGTGGTTGCTACGCAGAAATGTGAAGAGAAAAAGATGGAAGAACCAGAAGATAAGGTTTTAAGGGTTTATAATATTGATTCCAGCACAAATGACTTGGGTTATAATGTCCATCAATGTGTATCAAATATACTTATCTAACCCAGAAGATGAGATTAACCTACACCCACCATATTTAACAGTAAAGGCCGCTTTACACGCTGCGATATCGGTACCCATGGCACACAACATCGCTCAGTCCCGTCACACTACTTACCTGCCTAGCGACGTGGCTGTGACCGGCGAACCGCCTCCTTTCTAAGGGGGCGGTTCGTTCGGCGTCACAGCAACGTCACTTAGCAGCCACCCAATAGAAGCGGAGGGGCGGAGATGAGAGGGACGTGACATCCCCCCCACCTCCTTCCTTCTGCATTGGCGGCGGCCACAGGTAAGGAGAGGTTCCTCGTTCCTGCGGTGTCACACATAGCGATGTGTGCTGCCGCAGGAGCGATGAACTACATCGTACACGCAGCAGCAGCGATAATCGAGAATAGGGGGGCATGTCACCGATTTTGAACATTTTTGCCACAATTCAAAATCGCTCATAGGTGTCACACGCAACGACATCGCTAAAGCGGCCTGATGTGCGTCACAAATTCCGTGACCCCAACGAGATCACTTGAGTGATGTCGCAGCGTGTAAAGCGGCCTTAAGGGCAGCTATTGTGAGGGCCATGCTCATCTCAGTCTAAAGGCTGCTTTACACGTTGAAATTTCTCGTGCGATTGCATTTGCGATCGCACCCGCTCGCATCGTTTGTGCGGCACGGGCAATGTGTTGCCCATGTCGCACAATGCTGTAACCCCCCCGTCACACGTACTTACCTTCCAAACTACCTCGCTGTGGGCGGCGAACATCCACTTCCTGAAGGGGGAGGGACGTTCGGCGTCACAGCGACGTCACACAGCGGCCGGCCAATAGAAACGGAGGGGCGGAGATGAGCGGGACGTAAACATCCCGCCCACCTCCTTCCTTCAGCATTGACGGCGTGATGCAGGTAAGCTGCAGTTCATCGTTCCCGGGGTGTCACACGGAGCGATGTGTGCTGCCTCGGGAACGACGAACAACAGGACGTTTGATTTTTAGAAAATGAGCGACGTGTCAAAGATGAACAAGAAGGTGAGTATTTCTGCTCGTTCATAGCTGTAAACGATATCACTAACGATGCTGGATGTGCGTCACTTACAACGTGACCCCGCCGACATCTCGTTAGATATATCGTAGCGTGTAAAGCCCGCTTTAGCGTCCATAGTGATAGTAGTAAGCACAAGGCACTTTATGAAGCAGTGGAAAACATGAAGAAGGCTTTGATTTGTAAAAGTATTGCTTCCAATGTCTTTAGGGCATTTCTTACTGTAATGGACACTTTTTATAGACACGTGATCATTAGTGATGAGCAACCACTACCATGCTCGGGAGCTCAGTACTCGTAATGAGCATTTTGCTGCTTGGATGGGCTCGACTCGATTACTGAGTATTATGAAAGTCTATGGGGAACTTGAGCATTTTTCCGGAAGATCTTACGTCAAAATGCTCGAGTTCCCCATTGACTTCCATTATACTCGGTAAAGAGGTCAAGCCCATCTGAGCATCAAAATTCTCATTACGAGTACTGAGCTCCAAGGCATGGTAGTGGTCGCTCATCACTAATGATCATAGCTCTGATGATATGCCCTATAAATAAACCTGGGTGAGGAATACAAAGTCATTGCCAGTTGTCAACATCAAGTTTTGACTAATCTTGAGCAAGGGTTTTACAATAGTCTCCTTACGTTGTGTGGTGGCACAATGTAATAACCACATACAATATTATTATGTCATATTATATACTGAATGTCTAAAAAAGAAGAAATGATATGACTTAAGTCTAATAAACAAAAAAAATTATATTACTTAAGGAGTCATGATTTGGTTTGATCGTTGGGAGAATTACCATGAAGGGGCTTTGGGTCTATTGGTCTTGTTTAGTGACATTGCTTAAAACTGATTGGCCACTCTGCAAATTCAGTATCTCGCTGACTATCTTTTAGATGCCTTTCCAACATAATAATTGATGCATTATTATAAAATGACTCTTACTCAGCATAGCCAATAGTTTAAAGGAGCCTATAAGTTCATATGCAACTTAAGAAGATGCCAGTATTATTAATGGTACACAGTAGGTGGTGGCCCTGTTTCATACTTTGAATTGAGGTTAGAAAGTTCCAGCTTTCTTCTCACTGCATGATTTGTTGGGGGTCTCAAACACCCCATAAACATTAGATAGCTGATGGGCTTACGTTACCTTTAGATTCCTCTGTTTCATCCAGAGACCTCTGTGACTTCCAAACTCCTCTGAGTCCTTCAGACTCTTTTGTGTTCTTCAGACTCCCCGTGTCATCTAGACTCTTTTATGTCCTCCAGACTCCTTTGTGTCCTCCAGACTCCTATGTATCGTTCAGACTCATCTGTGTCTTTCAGACTCCTCTGTATCCTCCAGACTCGTCAGTGTCCTTCAAACTCCTCTCCTGTATCTTCCAGACTTTTCTGTGTCCTTCAGACTCCTTTGGATCATCCAGACTCCTCCATGTCATCCAGACCTCTCTGTTTCATCTTGACTCTTCTGTCTTTCAGACTCCTGTGTGTGGTGCAGACTCCATTGTATCCTTCAGACTCATCTGTGTCTTTCAGACTCCTCTGTCATCCATATTCCTCTGTGTCCTTCAAAACCCTTTGTCTTGTAGACTCCTCTGTGTATTCCATACTCCTTTATATCCTTCAGACCCCTCTATATTCTTCAGACTCTTCTGTGTCCTTCAGACTCCTTTGTATCCTTCAGTCTCCTCTGTGTCCTTCAGGCTCCTTTTTGTCCTCTTGACTCCTCTCCTCTGTGTTCTTCAGACCCCTCTATGTCCTTCAGACCCCTCTATGTCCTTCAGACTCCTCTGTGTCATCCAGACTCCTTTGTGTCATCCAGACTCCTTTGTGTCATCCAGACTCTTCTGTTTGCTCCAAACCCTTATGTCGAAGGCTTCTGGAGAACTAAATCATTGGTCATTGAAGCTCCAAGAAGCAGAAGCCTTCTCTCTTCCAAAATCATATATTAGTGGATCGTTGACAGGCCATCATACAGATTAGTATGCTAGGTGTTCCCACCAATATCGGCGGGTTCAGACAATTTTAGTTTAATATGCATAGGGGCCTTTAGTGGCTTAATGAATAGTTTATAGGCGTGGATAAACCATTTTGGGTAGAGATGAGCTAATAAATTCATAGGAGATTGTGTGTCCGTTGAATTTTTTGGGATTAACAGTTTCATGCGAATGGCAACATTATGAAATTCAATTTGTCGTTCGCAAAAAAAAAAATTAAAAATATTTGCCCGCCATTATTTCCCAGATTGCTGGAGAATCGAGAGCGAGCTAATGTCATTTTGTGGTGCTGCACGGGCCTCTCCATAATGCCCTGTAGATTATCATACCTTGTACAGTGGTGGTCAGTTCCTTGGCCATCACAGATCAAAAGTTTCCCTTAGGCCCCTTTCACACGTCAGTGATTCTGGGACGTTTGTGCTTTTTTTTAAACGTACCAGAATCACTGACATGCGCAGACCCATTATAATGAATGGGTCTGCTCACACGTCAGTGATTTGTCACTGCACGTGTCTCCGTGCAGCGTACCCGCGTGTGCGTGATTGCTGCACGGAGACATGTCCATTTTTTTCTGGCATCACTGATGTCCCACGGACCACGCAGTGATGTGGTCCGTGAAACACGTGCCAGAAAAAAACGTGCTTTTAAAATAATAAACATTTTAACTCACCCGGCGTCCAGCGATGTCATCTGCAGCCCGTTTTCCCTGCTACTTCTGTGCCGGCTGACTACTGTCGCGCATATTCATTATGCGCGACACAGCCGACCCGGAAGCAGCTGCTGCGGGGGTCAGCGCCGGGCGGATGCTGCGTCGTGGGAGGATTCAGCACCACGGACAGCGGGAGCGGGCGCAGGTGAGTGAATCTCTAAGTGCAATCACGGGCCACGGAGAACGGAGCCCGGATTGCACTTAGACAACCCACGTGTGCCGTGATTTTCGGCACACGCAGGGACATGTGCGTGTTTTACACACCAGTGAAAAACGTCTGTGTTTTTCACTGACGTGTGAAACGGGCCTAAGGAGCAGTTTGTACTGCAGAGTTATTTTCAATCTCTAGAATAACTGGTTAAGCCTCTCTCTCATGTAGAGTGTAAGCTCTTATGATCAGCGGGGTCTTCTCTCTCCTGTAGAGTGTAAGCTCTTATGATCAGCGGGGTCCTCTCTCTTCTGTAGAGTGTAAGCTCTTATGGTCAATGGAGTCCTCTCTGTCCTGTAGAGTGTAAGTACTTATGGTCAGTGGGGTCCTCTCTCTCCTGTAGAGTGTACGCTCTTATGGTCAATGGAGTCCTGTCTGTCCTTTAGAGTGTAAGTACTTATGGTCAGTGGGGTCCTTTTTCTCCTGTAGAGCGTAAGCTTTTATGGACAATGGGGTCCTCTCTCTCCTGTAGAGTGTAAGCTTTTATGGTCAGTGGGGTACCCTCTCACTCCCCTGTAGAGGGTAAGCTCTTATGTCAGTGGGGTACTCTCTCTCTCCCCTGTAGAGTGTAAGCTTTTATGGTCAGTCCTCTCTGACCTCTCTTCAATGTGTATTTTATGAGCAATTACAAGCTTTCCAGCAATGAAATCCGGCGGCGCTGGGACATCATCACTGTGAGCCGATGGTTGCCATGGTAGCACAGGGTCATGTGATGACTGGTGTCGCTATCATGACTCACCTCTTGTTTCACAGGCTGAGAGCTGCCAGTAACAAGAGGTGAGTATTTCTGGTGATCACAGCTGTGCAGCTCAGATCAACAGTAATAAATTAGCGATCAGACTGCTGATCCTTAAAGTCTCCTAGGGGGACTAGTAAAATAAAAAAATAAAGTAAAAAAAGTTTTACAAAATTTTAAAAAATAAAAGAACCTAAAAGTTCAAATCACCCCCCCCATTCGCCCCATTGAAAATTAAAGGGTTAAAAAATGTAAAAATATACACACATTTGGTTCAGAAATGTCCGATTTATCAAAAATCAATTAATCTGATTGGTAAACGGCCTAAGGGCAAAAAAAAGACAAACGCCAAAATTATGTTTTTTGGTTGCCACAAATTTTGCACAAAACGCAATAACAGGTGATCAAGGCATCTGCTCAAAAATTGTACCATTAAAAATGTCAGCAAAAAAAAAAAAATAAGCAGTAACTGAGCCATAGATCCCAAAACATGAAAACGCTATGGTTCGCGGAAAATGGTGAATAAGTGTGCCACTTTTTTTGGACAAATTTCTGATTTTTTTTAACCCTTTAGATAACAGTATACATGTTTGGTATCTACGAACTCATACCAATCTGAGAAATCATACTGACACATCAGTTTTACCATAAAGTGAACACGGTAAATAAAATATCCCAAAAACAATCATGCAATCGCACTTTTCTTGCAATTTTTCCGCACTTGGAATTTTTTTGCAGTTTTCCAGTACACTATATGGTAAAACGTATGGTTTCATTTAAAAGTACAACTCGTCCTGCAAACAACAAGCGCCTATATGGTAAGATTGATGGAAAAATAAAAAAAAAGTACGGCTCTCGGAACAAGGGGAGGAACACCCCCCCCAAAAAACTGAAAATAAACCGGGGGTGAAGGAGTTAATTTTTTTATCCTATTTTCAAAAAGAAAACTAAAGCTGGTGGACAGAGTGATTGTGATAATACACACAACAGTGACACCTGCTGGCCAGGAGGAGAACAGCTTGTGCTTGGTAAAGCAGAAAAGGGTGGATTGTTATGTTATTGTCTTTCATCCATTCTAGAATTTGCAATTTATAGTTTTATTATTTATATTATTTCATTCAATAAGTAATAAGGAAAAATCAGAAAAAAACTGACAATCTGACATCTAGTCCAGCTGTGGGCTTCATCGATTGAGACCCTGTCACCAGTAATGGTGTCCCGAGGACGTTAGCACAGTGATCAGCTGTGATGGAGGATGAAGCCACTGGCTACACTCCATTACATAGTCCGGCACGTTGCAGGATACATCTGGTACCATGCATGTGACGTCGGTGGGCGCGATGATGTCACCGCATAATAGAGGAGGAGACCGCTGCTGCGGCATATGCGAATGCTGGATTAGGTGCGTATAAGGTTTATTTCTCTTGTGGGCTGTGGTGACCATAATATTGTGTGGGGACCATGATACTGTATTGGGGCTGCGTGAGGATCATTATCATACTAGGGGATAGGTAGTGATGACTATCATATAGTGTGGAGGGCAGTGGTGACCATCATCCTGTGTAGAGGGCGATGGTAGTCATCATAGTGTGTGAGGGGATGTGTAGACCATTCTATTGTTAGGGGACTGTGCCTCCCCCGTGCCAGCAGTCGAGCTGCTCGGATCCGGGTGCTCGGTGGCTCGAGGCTCCCCGGACCCGGGGGTCGTGCGGCCACTCAAAATGAAGGGGGTATTTACAAGGGAGTTTATTAAGTTCGTGTTGCCACCCGTGGTATGTGGTATTAGGAGTACCACCGCTGCCATTGGCAGTACTCGGGGATGATGGAGTGGGGCAGCCAGGTGTTATGACCCTCCACGGGTAGGGGGAATACCCCGGGGCTTAGTGATGGTGGGGGAGTGCCGTTGCGTACTCACTCAGTCCATTAAGCTGACACCGACAACTGGATAAACCAAAGTTCTGGATACCGCTGCCGCTGAGGGAAGCTTAGTTTGGGTCCCGTCCCCAATGGTGTTGCCTGGTGATCCGTGACCTGCCTCCTAGCACTAAGTCTACCTCTCTGTTGGTCCCGGTAGTTTGAAACTAGCCGGGTCCCGCTCCCCACTATGGCTAAGTGTGGGAGCTTGCTCTCAGGGTTCACGCTTGGGATTTTCTGCACCGTTTTGAGTGGAAAGTCCTATCCCCTCGTTGCGCTAGTACCCCGATTTTGGAGTGGGTGGGAACAGCTCCATAAGACTCCGTTATCCTTGGGTAAATTATCGGGTTGCTTGAAGCTACTCCCTGACCTAGGGTCCACGTACCCCGTCGTGCCTTGGTCCCAGCCCAGTGAAGGTGCAAGGCCGCTGGCTGTCCTCCTCGACAGATCTGTGCACCTTGCCACGATCCCCTGTGACCGGGGGTCCAGCTCATCTAGGCCCAGACCACCGTCTGCTACCTAGACTGTTTCCCAGGAGCCCTGCTCCTGACCTCCTCTCACTTCCACTTCTCAGACTCTCTCTTACCACTGACACCTCTGATCTCCATTCTCCAACCCCCCAGGTGGGTGACTCTATTCCACTCAAGCCGTCCACTGGTGTGTTTGGTGGGTGTGGTGCAGGGTGTATCTAGGGTTTTGATTAGCTGCTGTAGGCAACACCATTTGGTTGGGGACCCCAAACCAAGAAGGAGGTGGATACTGCACGGGATGCAATACCCTGTGATGACCTGATAGTCCAGGGGCGTCACAGGACCATCATAATTTGTGATGGGCTGTGGTAGACATCATACTGTGTGGGTGGCTGTGGTGACCTTTATTCTACAACACAGGACTGTGTGGACCATCATTCTATGTGGGGGGCTGTGGTCACCATCATCCAATGTAGAGGGCTGTGGTGACCATCATACTGTGTGGAGGGTAGTGATAATCATCATACTATGTGGTTTGCAGGGATGACCATCATCCTTCATGGGGGTTTCTGCTGAACATCATACTGTGTGGGGACTGTGGTGGCCATCATACTGTGTGGGAGGCAAAGGTGACTATCATCCGATATCGGGGTGGTAATCATCATACTGTGTGGGGGCAGTGGTTACCATCATACTGTGTGGGGGCAGTGATGACCATCATCCTACATGATGGATTCTGGTGACCATCATACTATGTGGGGGACTGTGGTGGCCATCATACTGTGTGAGAGGCAATGGTGACCATCATCCAATGTGGGAGAAGTGGTTACCCTCATACTGTGTGGGAGCCAGTGATTACCATCATTCTATGTATGGGGCTGTTGGGACCATCATACTATGTGTGGGGAGAATTGGTGACCCTCATACTGTGTGGAGGGCAATCATGATCAACATGCTGTGTGGGGGCAGTGGTGACCATCATACTGTGTTGATGGATTGGGTGACCCTCATAGTGTGTGAGGTGCTGAGGTGACATCATACTATGTGAGGTTTGTGGGGCCATCATGATGTATAGCTGAAGGATTGTGGGAGCACCATACTATATGGGGGCATTTTTGGGGGCATCATACCATATGGGGGCCATGGAAGGGGTATCATAGTGGGTGAAAACAGTAAGGGGCTTCAGAAGGGGCAAAATAATTGTGTTAGTGCTGCAATACATATCCCTCTCCATCTCTTAAAAAGTTGAGAGGTATGACTTTCTGTAACTGCACCTATGGACTGTGATAGGACTTTTAATATGGGACCCAGTGATCTCTATGTACCACCCTGTTCAGGGGCATTATTACAATAAAGAGGCACTGAGGGTCATAATTATGGGAAATCACACCAGGGGTCATATTATTATAAGGAGGTGAACTGGGAGGGAGGAGCGCATTATTATAAGGAGGGACACTGGGGATCATTATCATTATAGGAAGACCACTGGGGGCACTATTATTATAAATCAGAGGGGTGGGGGGTTGTATTGTTACAAGGAGGTCTTTATTATTATAAAGGGTCAAGAGGAATAATTATTGAAGGGGGACAGTATGTCTGTATGGTGCTGCATGAGTGTATGTCATCAGTGTGTCCTGCTCTGGGGAGACCTGTCTGGGATCAGAAGGTCACAACGCATTATTGCTCCCAGAGCCACTACTTGTGTTTGAGTGTAATCTACTTGCTTTTAGTGCTGTTAGAGTTAAGGATGTCCCTTGCAGCCTTAATACTGTTAGGACCAGGAGGTCGGGTAGGCCCAGGAGGTGGATCTACTGGACTGAGCACCCCACCGAGGGCAAGGTGCCCGGTAGCCGGAGCACTACGGGTAGCAGGACAGTCTGTTCAGAGGACCGGAGTGAAGAAGTCCTTGGGACCACAGAGTCTCTGAAGGTAGTCCGGGTGACGAAGCTCAGGTTCGGAGGCCGGGATGATGTCAGGCAGAATCCGGAACCAGCTGAGCGAGGAGATCGGTCACCACACGGATCCAGGGAACGGAGATGTGTCGCCCTGGGCAAGCCAGGGGACACAGATAACAACACCACTACACCCCACACTCCAGGTAGGCACACCTGCTAACCACAAATCCTTGTTGCCTCCCTCCAGGAGTCTGTGATGCACACCAGGGGGTGGGCCAGGCGGTTGGCTCCGCCCACCAAGGAGCTCACAACTCTGGAGGCAGGAAGTTACCAGGCAGAACAGTCAGAGACATGAAGGAGTGAACAGCAGAGTAGCCCAGGCAGGGGCTAGAGGAAACAAACAAGAAGTGAAAGTGAAGGAAAGGAAAGTGGAAAAGGAGGAAAGCAAGAAGTGGTGACAGAGCAGAGAGAAGGAGAAGCCTGAGAGCCCAGCTGTGTGTAGGGCTAGAACAGCAAGGTCAGCGACGGCGGTGACTGTCCGGAGGGGGACCGTTTGGAAGTTCCTGGAAGGACCCCGTTGGCTGTGTGCCCGGTGGTCTGGAGCAGTGTTCCGAAGGACAGTCAGCACCAGGGCAGGGGCCTCTCGGACCCCGGCAAGGCTAGGAGTCGCCCAATTTGCCGAATCCGTCAGCGAAGGGGACGCAGATCCCCCAGCAACAAAGTCCCGATTGACGGCAACAGCCCGACCATTACCGGGGAGACACCGCCACCGCCAAGGCACCAGTTTCCCCAGGGCCAGCGCCTGCGGGCAAAGTGTAGAGCTCCTCCGGCCCAGATTGCAGTCGGGGAGCGGGTAACCGGAGGGAATCCACCGCTACCATCAGTCAAACAGGTGCAAGGAAGAGAGACGTCACCGTCACCTACCGGGAGTGCAGGTGCAACCGTCTGTGGGACCGTCCTACCAGCCGTTGGTTTACCGTACAAACTGTGTCCGTGTCTCAGGCTGAGTGAGTACCACAGTGCCGCAAGGCACAGCGCTGCCCCCGCGTCCCTGCGCCCTCCAGGCCCTACACTTCACATCTCTTCACCGGGCCCCGGGATCACCAACCCCTACCCACGGAGGGGCAACACAACACCTGGCTGCTCCCATCACCATCCCCGGGACCCTCACACTGAGCAGCGGTGGTGCCATCACCACAACCGTGGGTGGCGTCACGAACTATAATCCCAACAAACACCCCCCTTTTCACTCACGGGCGAGGAGTGTCGCTCGAGACACCCCGGGATCCGGCCCGCAGCTCGAGCCACCAGGAGCAACTGCCGGACCCGAGCAGAAGGGGTGAGCGCGGTGTGCTGACACCCTCCTCCCCGCCCGCGACAACTTGGCGTCACGAACAGGATCTTACCGCTCTGCCGTCTGGTAGAGGTGCGCCTTGTTACCGCCGGAGGTATCCGGCAGAAAAATTTCAGAAGTCGCCATCTTTGGCGCGAAAAGTTCCCGCTCGAGCGTCTTCTCGAGCAGTAGAGGCGCAAGACCAAAACCCCGCCCCGAGAGAGGAGGGGCCGGAAAGAGCTAAGGGGGACGCGATGGCGGCTGGCGGCATGTAGTCGCCGCTATAAAAGCAGGGACGCCAGGACTCTGCAAACATCCCGTTCCTGGAAGCAAACAGCAAAGACACCATGTGGATGCCGTCCCGAAACACCGTGGCCCCCGCACCGGGAACCGCAGCGTGGGTGGAGATCCGGACCGCGCAGCTCCATCTAAGGCTGCAGGTCAAAATGCAGCTCCTCCTGGAGGAGTGGGAGACCGACATGGCGGACGTTTTGGCAGCCGTGCGGAGACGCGAGGAGGAAGCGGAGGAAGGGAGGGTGAGTGACCCACGCCCCTATGTCCCGGAGGGACCGGTCGCTGCGGCTGAGGGACCCGGTCCAAGCCCTCTCCCCCCGTTGCCTCCTTCGCCACCCGTCTCGGAGGCCGTGACCCCGCCACTAGGCCCGCTGCCACCGCAACCGGTAGCGATACCCAGCCCGTCCGCCCCAGCGGACCGACCTGTAGCCGGAGCCCGAAGCAAACCGGAGGCATTGCCATGGAAGGCCCCGAAGATTGCGCCAGAGACAGTCCCCGAGCAGTTCCCCGAGCCGGAGCCGATGACCCGCTCCGAGCCGAAGGCCCAACAGCGGAAAGCCCCTGTGCCCATCCCCCACACCTCGGCTGAGGTGGCGCCGGGTTGTTGCTGCAAGGCAGCGCCCAAGGCCATGACACCGCGGGATACGCCACCCACCTTCCTGACAGTGGGTAACGTGCTGAATGTCCCGCGGGGCTCAACCCGTGCGCCGGAGCCATACTGGGACAGGGAGCCGACCAAGCTGGGCCTGGAGATCGCGGAGAGGGAGCGTAGGAGAGCCGAGCTGGTGGCCCGAGTCATACGGGAAAAGGAGAACCTGCGGCAAGCGACCTTCCGTGTCCGGGGCCCGTTCTACGAGGGGCAGGTGAGGCGATTCGATATCCGCCGGGGCTACGGGTTCATATACGAACCGGGCCTGGAGGCCGAGGTGTTTGTAGCCCGGCGGGATGTGCATGCTCACCTGCCCGAAGAGCATCCTGGCCGCAATCTTATCCCGGGAGACATGGTGCGGTACACTCGGCACTGCGGAGAGAGGGGGTGGTTTGCCCTGGATGTGAAGCTGAGGGGCAGCCCGGAGGGCAAGATGAGCTCTGCACCCCCTCCCTCGGATGAAGCAGCAGCAGGACCGGAGTAGGGCAATGGAGGCCCGCAGCACCGTCCCCGTAGGGACCAGCGCTTTGTTTGTTTGAAAGTTTGTTTGAAAAGGTTGAAAAGTTCTGCAAAGATAATGAAAATGATTACCGAAGAAGTCACCTGATTTATTTTGTTGATTGCAACCGGCTGGAGCCGGCACCGTTGTCCCCGTGGGGACCGTTAAAAGTTTATGCATGGGAACTAGCCATGGACAAGCCCGTGAACTCTGCAGGGCAACCACAGACGTTAGTGGCTTGTAAATATGTTGGGTACCGTTACCGTTTCCGCAATGCCGCCTCCGGAGAGGCAGGTTGGAGGGAGGGCCCTGAGCAGAGCAGGCCAGGGCCCAGCCACCAAAGGAACCGGTGGCTACCCTCTGGAGGGAAGGACAGATCCCGCTCGGGTGACTTGTGCTGGACTGTGGGTCAAGGGGTGCTGCCTGGGTTTTAGGGGCAGCATCAGGGCCAGGTTGCTTGGGTGGGAGAGAGCGGAAACCGTGACCGTACACCGTTGAAACGTTAAAAGTAAAATGTGCCTCCCGTCTTGGGAAGAGTTGATTGAAAATGCTTATGTTATGTTTAACCCTGTTATCCCCTTTTTACAGAAAAATAAAACCGGTGTAGGACAGCAGCCCGCGGACGGTCTGCATTTTGCTAAGGGGGAATGTGTCGCCCTGGGCAAGCCAGGGGACACAGATAACAACACCACTACACCCCACACTCCAGGTAGGCACACCTGCTAACCACAAATCCTTGTTGCCTCCCTCCAGGAGTCTGTGATGCACACCAGGGGGTGGGCCAGGCGGTTGGCTCCGCCCACCAAGGAGCTCACAACTCTGGAGGCAGGAAGTTACCAGGCAGAACAGTCAGAGACATGAAGGAGTGAACAGCAGAGTAGCCCAGGCAGGGGCTAGAGGAAACAAACAAGAAGTGAAAGTGAAGGAAAGGAAAGTGGAAAAGGAGGAAAGCAAGAAGTGGTGACAGAGCAGAGAGAAGGAGAAGCCTGAGAGCCCAGCTGTGTGTAGGGCTAGAACAGCAAGGTCAGCGACGGCGGTGACTGTCCGGAGGGGGACCGTTTGGAAGTTCCTGGAAGGACCCCGTTGGCTGTGTGCCCGGTGGTCTGGAGCAGTGTTCCGAAGGACAGTCAGCACCAGGGCAGGGGCCTCTCGGACCCCGGCAAGGCTAGGAGTCGCCCAATTTGCCGAATCCGTCAGCGAAGGGGACGCAGATCCCCCAGCAACAAAGTCCCGATTGACGGCAACAGCCCGACCATTACCGGGGAGACACCGCCACCGCCAAGGCACCAGTTTCCCCAGGGACAGCGCCTGCGGGCAAAGTGTAGAGCTCCTCCGGCCCAGATTGCAGTCGGGGAGCGGGTAACCGGAGGGAATCCACCGCTACCATCAGTCAAACAGGTGCAAGGAAGAGAGACGTCACCGTCACCTACCGGGAGTGCAGGTGCAACCGTCTGTGGGACCGTCCTACCAGCCGTTGGTTTACCGTACAAACTGTGTCCGTGTCTCAGGCTGAGTGAGTACCACAGTGCCGCAAGGCACAGCGCTGCCCCCGCGTCCCTGCGCCCTCCAGGCCCTACACTTCACATCTCTTCACCGGGCCCCGGGATCACCAACCCCTACCCACGGAGGGGCAACACAACACCTGGCTGCTCCCATCACCATCCCCGGGACCCTCACACTGAGCAGCGGTGGTGCCATCACCACAACCGTGGGTGGCGTCACGAACTATAATCCCAACAAACACCCCCCTTTTCACTCACGGGCGAGGAGTGTCGCTCGAGACACCCCGGGATCCGGCCCGCAGCTCGAGCCACCAGGAGCAACTGCCGGACCCGAGCAGAAGGGGTGAGCGCGGTGTGCTGACACCCTCCTCCCCGCCCGCGACAGAGATGGTAGGGACTGATGAGATGGCGGGCAGTCACCGTCCGGAGTTCTGGAACCGTCAGGACCGGTTGGCGAGGCAGGAGCGGCTCTACAAGACAGATAGGTCAGTACGGACAAGGCACAGGGGGACCTGACTCCTAGCTTACTAAACACGAAGAACAGGCCCCGCCCACTTGGAAAGGAAACCCCTTTATACCCTGTACCTGTGTGAGTAATATCCTGTCAGTGGACGCTTGCCCTTTAAGAAAGGGTCAATGACCGCGCGCGCGCCATAACACGCATGCGCAAGGCCCGGGTGCCAGAAGCCAGGTCAGGAAGCGGTGCACAAGAAGCAGGAGTGCCCGGCAGAAGGCTCAGAGTCGCGGAAGGGTGCCGGGAGCGGGGACCAGGACGCCTGGAGGACGCAGGTGAGGGAGAGGAGGCAAGGAGGCTGTGGAGCGGAGGACCGGGGAGCGTGGCACGGGAGCTGGGGAGAGTGGCACGGGAGCCGGGGAGCGTGACACAGGAGCTGGGGAGTGTGGCACTGGAGCCGGGGAGTGTGGCACGGGAACCGGAGAACGTGGCACGGGAGCTGGGGAGCATGGCACGGGAGCTGGGGAGCGTGACAGTACCCCCTCCCCCACGCCCCCTCCCCGCAACCGGGACAGAAAGACACGTATCAGGGGAGTACCCACATTCTCCCGGAGTTCCCAGGACCTATCCTCAGGACCATACCCTGCCCAGTCCACTAGGAAGAACTGCCGGCCCCGCACGGTATTCATGGCCATGATATCCCTTACCGCATAGATGTCATCGTCAGCAATAGGGGGAGGAGCAGAACGGGCATCAGCGGAGAAGGAACCAAGGACAACCGGCTTGAGCAGGGAGACGTGGAAGGAGTTGGGTATCCTCATCGTGGCCGGGAGCTGTAGCTTGTAGGGGACCTCATTGATCTTGCCGATGACTTTAAATGGCCCGATGTAGCGAGGACCCAGCTTGTACGAGGGTAGCTTCAATCGGACATATTTGGAAGCAAGCCAGACCAGATCTCTCGGAGAGAAACACGGAGGATCCAGACGCCTCTTGTCCGCGTGTCTCTTCATCCGCAGGGAAGCGCGTCCAAGGGACATCTTGACAGAGTTCCAAATTGCTGAGAAGTCACGGACTACAGTATCAGCAGCAGGGACATCCGAGGTAGAGGATACCGGTAATGGGACAGAAGGCTGAAGTCCGTAAACGACATGGAAGGGAGAGCTGGAGGAGGACTCACTGACGTGATGATTATGGGAGAATTCAGCCCAAGGAAGGAGCGTGGACCAATCGTCGTGATGGATGTTAACGTAGTGGCGCAAGAAGGAGGTCAGGATCTGATTGACTCGTTCCACTTGGCCATTCAACTGAGGGTGGTAGGCCGAAGAAAAGTCCAGAGCCACTCCCAGATGTTTGCAGAGAGCCCTCCAGAAGCGTGAGGTGAACTGAGTTCCTCTGTCGGACACAATGTGTGAAGGAAAGCCATGCAACCGGAAGATGTGCTGTATGTAGGCGTCAGCGAGCTCCTGGGCAGAGGGCAGTCCGACCATAGGGACGAAATGAGCCATCTTGGAGAACCGATCCACCACGACCCATATGACTGTGTGTCCGGAGGACAAGGGCAAGTCTGTAATAAAGTCCATTGCAATGTGTTGCCACGGAATGGAGGGAATTGGCAGCGGCAGAAGACGACCATATGGCAGGTGTTTGGGCGTCTTGTTCCGGGCACAGGAGGAGCAGGCTGAGACAAAAGACGCGACGTCCATGCGAAGGTATGGCCACCAATAGTGCCGGACAATCGTACTCCATGTTCTCTTCTGACCAGCATGGCCGGCTATTTTCGAGGCATGGCCCCAGTGCAAGACTTTTTGTCTGTCGGTTTCAGAGACATAGGTCCTCCCAGGGGGTATCTGAGCCAGAGTGACAGGAGCCACCGGAATGACTTTACTTGGGCAGATGATGAGCTGGGATGTCTCCTCCTTCTGTTCCATGGGCACGAAAGACCTGGACAAGGCATCTGCTCGCACGTTCTTATCCGCGGACCGAAAATGGAGTTGAAAATCGAACCTGGCAAAGAACAAGGACCACCTGGCTTGTCGTGGGTTCAGTCATTGAGCAGACCGCAGGTATTCCAGGTTCTTGTGGTCAGTGTAAATGATCCCGGGGTACACTGCTCCCTCCAGAAGGTAGCGCCATTCTTCCAGAGCCAAATTGATTGCTAATAGCTCTCGATCATCGAAGATGTAGTTGCGTTCAGGCGCCGAGAAGCTCTTGGAG
Source organism: Anomaloglossus baeobatrachus (assembly GCF_048569485.1). Classification (NCBI taxonomy): domain Eukaryota; kingdom Metazoa; phylum Chordata; class Amphibia; order Anura; family Aromobatidae; genus Anomaloglossus; species Anomaloglossus baeobatrachus. The sequence continues at coordinate 678,735,275 of NC_134356.1, forward strand.
AAGAATCCGCAAGTGACCATCTTCCTGGTGGAGGACTTCTGCATGAGCACTGCCCTGGCCCCAGAGGAGGAGGCATCCACCTCCAAGGTGAGCTGTCGGTTTAACTCAGGACGGTGGAGCACAGGAGAGGAAGCAAATGCCCGCTTCAGGGAGCCAAACGCGGCGTCGGCCGCAGGTGACCAGTCCTTCGGATTAGCCCCCTTCCTGGTCAAGGCAGAGAGAGGCGCAGTCAGGGCAGAGAAGTGAGGGATGAACTGACGGTAATAGTTCGCAAAGCCAAGGAAACGTTGAATCGCCTTCAGTCCGGAAGGAGGGGGCCAATTGAGGATGGAAGAGACTTTCTCTGGGTCCATCTGCAGGCCGGTATCGGAGATTACGTAACCCAGGAAGGGAAGAGACGACTGTTCGAAGACACACTTCTCATACTTGGCGTACAGGCGACTCTCTCTAAGCCTTTGTAGTACCAGCTGCACGTTCTCTCTGTGGGTCTATAGGTCCGGAGAGAAGACCAGGATCTCATCCAGATATACCACCACACAGACGTAGAGAAGGTCCCGGAACACGTCATTCACTAGTTCTTGAAAGACTGCCGGTGAGTTACACAGGCCGAAGGGCATCACACAATACTCGTAGTGCCCATCGCGAGTGTTAAACGCGGTCTTCCATTCGTCCTCAGAGCGGATGCGGACCAAGTTGTAGGCACCACGAAGATCCAACTTGGTGAACACACGAGCTCCTCTAAGCCGATCAAACAATTCGGGGATGAGCGGCAGGGGGTATTTATTCTTTACGGTGATTTGGTTCAATCCCCGGTAGTCAATGCAGGGGCGCAGGTCGCCCTCTTTCTTCTTAACGAAGAAGAAGCCTGCTCCAGCAGGAGAGGAGGATCTCCGGATGAATCCCCTTGTCAGGTTCTCAGTGATGTAGGCAGACATGGCCCTTGTTTCAGCAGGGGACAAAGGATATATCCGTCCTAGAGGTGGTGTGGTTCCCGGCAGTAGGTCGATGGCACAGTCGTAAGGACGATGTGGCAGCAGTACCTCAGACTCTTTTTTATCAAAAACGTCCGCGAAGGACCAATAGGCCAAAGGCAGTCCTGGTAGGGACTCCGGGACCGGAGGTCGTCGGATGGGTTGTATGGACTTCAGGCAGTTCTCATGGCAAGAGGGACCCCATTGGGTAATTTTGCCAGCACGCCAGCTGACTGACGGTTCGTGTGTCCGTAACCAGGGGAGTCCCAGCAGGATTTGATGAGACATGTGCGGGAGGACGTAGAGAGTGATTTTCTCGGTGTGCAGGGCACCGATACGTAGTTCCACAGGCTTGGTGATCCACGAGATGGTGTCAGAGAGGGGTCTCCCATCTACAGAGGCAATCACGAGAGGTTTGTCGAGTGGAATAACAGGCACCTGGTATTTGTCGCCTGCTGGATGAAATTACCTGCTGCCCCGGAATCGAGGTATGCTTCTGCCGTGAACTGCGTCTCTCCCGCTGTCACTTGAACAGTCCACGTAACCGGGTCTGAGAGAGTCCCAGTACCTAGGGTTGCCTCTCCTACCAACCCTAGGCTTTGGAGTTTCCCGCCTCTCTGGACAGGAACGTAGCAGGTGTGTGCCCTCTCCGCAGTAGAAGCAGAGACCTTTGGCGAACCGTTCTGCTCGGCGTTGCTCGGACTGCCTCAAACGGTCAATCTGCATGGGCTCGTGGACAGAGACGCCAGATGACGCCGACTGAGGAACGGCGGGCTTCTGCGGAGGAGAGGAGTGCCGTAGCGGACGTCTCTCGCGGGACACCTCTTTGGATCGTTCCTGAAAGCGGAGGTCCACGCGGGTTGCTAGAGCGATCAGGGCATCCAGGGTGGAAGGAACATCGCGGCCGGCCAGCTCGTCCTTAATACGACCGGAGAGTCCTTCCCAGAAGGCGGCGGTTAGGGCCTCATTGTTCCACCCTAATTCTGGGGCCAAGGTGCGGAAGCGGATGGCATATTGACCCACCGTCAAGGTCCCCTGATGTAGCCTGAGGAATGATGAGGCGGACGCGGCGGCACATCCGTGTTCGTCAAAGGTGGTTCGAAAAGCCTGCAGGAATTCCTGGATGTTAGTGGTTACAGGGTCCTCCTTCTCCCACAAGGGGTTCATCCAGGCCAGTGCCTCACCCTCTAGATCGGACATCACAAACGCCACTTTGGCTTGGTCGGAGGCAAACAGATGCGGAAGCAGCTTAAAGTGGAGGGAGCACTGATTCAAGAATCCTCTGCAGGTCTTAGGATCTGCGGCATACCGGGGCGGACAGGCCAAGCGGAGTTTAGAGGCTTCCGAGGAAGCTCCCACGGGAGCTGTGGACGTGGACTGTGATGCCAGGGACGTGGCTGTTGCTTGCAGCGTATTCAGGCGGGTGTCCACCTAGGTCATGAAGGCTAGCATGCGGGATTGGGTCTCGTATTGTCGTCCGAGTTCCTGCTGCAATCCGGCCAGCTGGGACGCTAGTGCTTCGGCGGGATCCATGGCCTGTTCTTGCTGTTAGGAGCAGGAGGACGGGTAGGCCCAGGAGGTGGATCCACTGGACTGAGCACCCCATCGAGGGCATGGTGCCCGGTAGCCGGAGCACTACGGGTAGCAGGACAGTCCGTTCAGAGGACCGGAGTGAAGAAGTACTTGGGACAACAGAGTCTCTGAAGGTAGTCCGGGTGACGAAGCTCAGGTTCGGAGGCCGGGATAATGTCAGGCTGAATCCGGAACCAGCTGAGCGAGGAGGTCGGTCACCACACGGATCCAGGGAACGGAGACGGTAGGGACTGATGAGATGGCGGGCAGTCACCGTCCGGAGTTCTGGAACCGTCAGGACCGGTTGGCGAGGCAGGAGCGGCTCTACAAGACAGATAGGTCAGTACGGACAAGGCACAGGGGGACCTGACTCCTAGCTTACTAAACACGAAGAACAGGCCCCGCCCACTTGGAAAGCAAACCCCTTTATACCCTGTACCTGTGTGAGTAATATCCTGTCAGTGGATGCTGGCCCTTTAAGAAAGGGTCAATGACCGCGCGCGCCCTAACGCGCATGCGCGAGGCCCAGGTGCCAGAAGCCAGGGCAGGAAGCGGTGCACAAGAAGCAGAAGTGCCCGGCAGAGGACTCAGAGTCGCAGAAGGGTGCCGGGAGCGGGGACCAGGACGCCTGGAGGACGCAGGTGAGGGAGAGGAGGTAAGGAGGCTGTGGAGCGGAGGACCGGGGAGCATGGCACGGGAGCTGGAGAGCGTGGCACGGGAGCTGGGGAGCGTGACAAATACCAGGTGCAGCTCTTTTGTGACCACTCCCCTTTGCTAAAAAAAGTCAGATTTCGTGTCTTACCATCTGATACCAGTTATAGATTCTCATTTTATGCTGACCACTTTGGAAGGAGCCTGTCTCTGGAAGAAGCTAAGGAGTCGTGACAGTTGCAGCTGTGGTGTTCAACTGCATTGGAGCTGCTTCAAATGTTTTCCTTTCTATTTCCCTTGTCTCCCTTCCCTTATGTTGTATTGTTGCAGTGGTCAGACTAGTGCTTTCACCGGCCTTTTCACTAGCCAGGGTGAATTCAGGGCAAGCGAGGCCCTAAGCACGTGATTGGCGACGAGTGGAAGGACCCGTATAGTGACATTAGGGAGTACAGGGATAAGATTCAGGTGAGCGTCAGGAAGTGACCCCAGGGCTCACCATTGTATAGCGTTCCATGTGTATCCTGTGTGTTACGCTGCTTGCTGGGAGCTAACTTATACACTTATAGGCACTTTGTGACCCTGGAGAGTTAAATTATACACCCATAGGCACTTTGTGACCCTGAAAGAAGGCAAAGGGGAGCACTTTTACTATGAGGATGTACAGACGGAACATTATTAATGTGTGGGGGCACAGAGGAGGCACTTTATTTGGGGCACAACAGGAATATACTAATACTATACAGAGCACATAGGGACATTATGACTGTCTAGGGCACTAGTTATAGTACTATATGATTTGTGTACAATTGTGGAAATGTGAGGAGGAGGCTGGAAAAGAACTAAGCAAAAGATATATCTGTGATACATTTTGCATTGACAAGTCATGTGTCGCGGGTGGAGGAGGGGACGCTGCGCTCACCCACTGCTCGGATCCAGCTGCTGTTGCTGCTGCTCGGTGGCTCGAGCGGTGGGTCGGATCCCGGGGACTCGAGCAGCGCTCCTCGCCCGTGAGTGAAAGGGGGGTGGTTTGGTTTAGGGATATTGTCCGTGACGCCACCCACAGTTGTGGTGAGGTTGTGACACCACCGCTGCTCTGGACGGGGATCCCGGGAGCGATGACAGGGAGCAGCTTGGATGTTGTTTCTCCCCTCCGTGGGTAGGGGGGTTGGTTGTCCCGGGGCCGGTGAGGGGTTAGGGATGGCAGGCGGTTTACGGGGCCTTGTGAGGTGCAGGGTCGCGGGGGCAGCGCTGTGCCGCACGGCACAGTGGTACTCACTCAGCCAATAATGAATGCAAAGTCTCCGGTAAAACAAACGGCTGGATGGACGGGTCCCACAGACGGCTGCGGTAGCTCTCCCGGTAGGTTGATGGTGACTGCCTTTCCCTGCACCTGTGTTGTGTTTACGGTTCCAATGGCTTCCCACCGGTAACCCGCTCCCCAGCTTGGATGGATGCTGAGGGAGCCCCTTTTGCCCGCAGGCTCTGGCCCTGGGAACTGTAGCCTTGGCGGTGACTGTGTTTCCCTTTACGGTGTGAGCTGTTGCCTTCAATCGGGTCTTGACTGCTGGGAAACCCCGGAGGTTCCCTTCGCTAACAGATTTGACCAGTTTTACGGCGACTCCTAGCCTGGTCGGGGTCCGTAAGCCCTGCCGAATGGTGCTGGCTTCTGTTTGCTCCCCGATCCGTTACCGTCAGGCCACCACCCGTCCCCGGTCCTTACGGTTCACTCCAATTTGCCTCTCCTGCAGACGGTCACCACCGTCTGCCAACCTTGCTGTATGTGCCCGGGCCACGCACTTCACTTCTCAAAACTCAAAACTGATCTGACTTCTCTTCCCGCCTCCAGGACTGTGAACTCCTCGGTGGGCGGGGCCAACCGCCTGGCCCCCCCCTGGTGTGGACATCAGCCCATCGAGGGAGGCAACAAGGATTTCTGTTTGACCTAGATGTGCCTAGCCGGGGTGTGGGGGTGTGTTGTTGTAGTACCTGTGACGTCCTGGCTTGTCCAGGGCGCCACACATGGATGGAAGAAGAGGTCATGACGGTCTGGGCTGAATGGAAAGGAAAAGAGAAAATTAATGATTACGATCATCGGGAACCTCACAGGTGAGAACCTGCAGACTACACAGATATATGATCTTCAGGGCACTGGTGTAGAACTGGTAACACCATTATATGGTCACTGTATGGTGGTGATAGCAGTCATAGTACAGTAGTCGTAATTAGTGATCAGTATGGTGGTATTATCACTTCTTGTTATTCTAGTAATATGTTGCTAGGCTCTGGTGTTATTTGTCTGTTATATTGCAATATATTATTAAAAGTTATATAGAAGTATTATTTGAAACATAGGTCTTGTAGGAAATCTTGATTTCCCCCAGGCACGGTGATATTAGTAATAGAAGCCCCCATCTGAGGCGAGGATATCATGAGCCTGTGTGCTTTCAACTGCCAGGGCTTAATTTTAATTTTTTAATTAGCTTTTTTCTGCACAATGGAGATCATCCAAACATCTGGCGATTTTTGAAATTTTCATGCCTGTTTAAATTAGCTCCGCCTACATAGGGAGGAGCTTGTAGACGCATGATCACGCCCACCTATCAAGTTTTGCATGCCAGAAATGCTACTCTAATCTCAGACTGGACAGAAGCACCCGCCACTCAAAAGAGAGGACACATGTATTACGAGGGGTGTACTTAAATTGCGGTCGCTACGCCAATCTTGATGAAGCGGCCCCTAAGTGTATAGGAAGTGATAAAATCCTCAGTATTGGGGGTACCATGTTTTTGGGGGAAACCTCATTGGCACTAAGTGAGTGAATTGATTTGAAGCACATCAAATTAGCCTTGAAATTTACCATTTCAGATTGGGCAAAATCTGAATTTTCTGCGATTTGCTATGGCCAAAACCCAAAAAAATTTCAACAATTTGGGTTTTGCTGGATTTCAAAGAGATTTTTTTTTTAAAAAAATAAATAAATAAAAATAAAAAAAATAATTCACCATGGTGGTGATATCAATCAATAGCAAAATATTCACAAGCGATATCAAAAAACCCAAAAACAAATTTATGGCTAAAAAAATTACACTTCTACGGGTTCCATGAGTGTTTTCCACGCAGTGACCTATGAGTGACTTTAGAGGTGGAAAGTGTCACACACACAAAGCTGTGGTGGCCGAGTGGTTAAGGCGTTGGACTCGAAATCCAATGGGGTTTCCCCGCACAGGTTCAAATCCTGTTCACAGCGTGAGTTTGTGGTATCTTTTTTAGAATTTTTTAAAAAAGTTTTCTAAGAAGATAACAATATAATTAATAATGGGACCTTAATTACAAGAATTATATGACTCTAAATCCTAATACCAAAATAATAACCGAAGTGACAAGTTGGCTACATAATAAAAAACAGCAATTTTGATGGTTTTTTTGCCTTTTTTTTAAAGCGTTCATCTTAAGGGATAATAAATATTTTAATTCCTTCTCGGCATCCACCATAGGTGTTTTGTATATGTCAGGTGTGCATATGGAAATGGTTCGGGAGCTGAGACCACACCAGACAAGATGGGTGACAGCTGTGTTTTACAGCCTTGACCTGCCACTAACAGCAGAAATTGGAGCTAGCTACGTTTGCTTCTGTATTTAAGATCTGACAGTAACATTTACTTGTTTTGATCTTGGAAGGGGTTACAATCGGATACATTACCAAGATCTGGACCTCCTAAAGATCCCTGTGGTTGCTATCTTTGTATTCCTATGAAGCCTAACTGGGCTTTCATAGGAGACTGTTCATTTAACTAAATTATTGCTGTACATAGTAAAAACCATCAAACAATTAAAAGAGCTAGTAGGGAGAAATGTTTGTCTCAAATACCTTATGTTGGCAATAGTGCCTGTGAGAAGCGCTATTGCGGACCACTGTTCCCCATGCCTGACCCCCGGGTTCCATGACCTCTAGGATCCGGTGATGTCACGTCAAGTTCCGGATCACGTCACATCACCGCGGCCGGCCCCAGTCTTCCTGAGTCACTGGGCTGTGGGTGGTGTTTCACCGCTCGTCGCAGCCCAGTGTGTCTCCTGCTTGAGGTGCTCTGCTGTGAGGAAGGAGGGAGCTGATGGGCTGTGAAGAGCGGTGAAACACCGCCCACAGCTCAGTGAGTCAGGAAGACTGTGGCCGGCCGCGGTGATGTCAGGTTAACAGGAACTTGACGTGACATCACCAGATCACCGAGCTTGGGGGTCAGGCATGGGGAACAGCGGTCCACAATAGCCTCTCACAGGCACTATTGCCAACAGAAGGTATTTGAGAGAAACATTCTTTCTCAACATAATATCGATCTAGAAAATAAAAAATATGGGTGAACCACCCCTTTAAAGCAAAAGAGGCAGAACCCAGCTCCATTCACAGGGTGTTGGTGCTATGTGGCGGCCATTGTTGGGGTGGTTTTGTGTCTGTGGGGCCTGGAGTCTCGGGGACTTAGCTTGGACCAGGTCTTCTGCCATGCTAGTGCACTGTCGCTGCGGCGGTAGTTTGTGCATTACGCCGCACCTTTAAGACTTAAAGTTCGGGACCCATTGAGACATTTGCCGAAGACTTCATACAGTCTGGTTAGAATGTTAAACTAATAACCTCATGCTCAGTTATATAATTTTTGCCTAGCAGCACTTGAACAACTTATGGTTTTTGGTGAATCTCAGCCAATCAGAGCTAAACAATGCAAGGAGTCACCAAAGTGACAAAAAAAGGGGGAGGATCAGCAGGACAAAGCAGGTCCATACCCATGGAAGATGGTGTGTTAGCCAAGTGTATGCCTTACTTGGGTTGCGTGTAATACAATAGATACATCTAAGGAAGTGCAAAACCACAATAGGTACATATAAAAAATAATACAAAATAAAATTATTAGAGCCATTAGAATTGTGGTAATCTGGCCAAAACCTATGTATGAGGCCAAGGCATTCTGAGAGCTTGAAGGTCATGGATACTACAGATATTTCATCCTATGCATCTGTGACGCCCTGACAAAATCAGGTTGTCACAGGATACTGCATCCATCTTCCAGATGCAGGATTTCCTCCTCCTTGGCCTTCCAACACATCCCCATACAGGTACAAACACCAGCCACGAAAGCCTAGTCACCCCCCCAGGACAATAGGGACATACCAGTGGGCGGGGTTAGGGAGATGGTGACGCCCACCTAGGGGTCCTGAGGTGTTAAGGGGAGGGAACAAGTCAGATAAGCTGAGACGGTGGAAGTGAGAGGAGTGAAGTGGTAGTCACTTAGCTCAGTGTAGCTTCCGGACTACCGGACTACCTGAGCTGACTAGGTGGCAGACGGCAGACGGCAGAGCAGGGCCACAGGCGATGGAGATCTGGTCGTGGGAGACCTTAAGTGGACCGGTGCAGGGTTGTGGCCCGCCGGTGCCGACAGTGGGAATCCGGTCTGGAGGCCGTGCACAGTTGGGGTACCTGGACCCTAGGATGAGGACAGCTGCAAGCACCTTTCCAATTAACCAGCAGGGGGCAAGATTCCACATCTTGTCCCACTAGCAGCCCAGATAGAGCGAGACGGAAGCCCAACATGGGTGATAATGCGCCTGCAAAATCCCAAGGGTCAGCTCTCGCGGGCCACAGCTCACACGAATAGTCACCGGGAGCGGACTTACCCCGTTTCATGTGGACTAGTCAACACACAAAACAATAACACAAGAGTCAGGAGGAAGGGCCCTTGTCCTGTCCACCAGTTTGCAGGACCTGAACACATCCCTCCGGAGGCTACCAGTTTCCGGCACTTGGTTTACTATCTGGACTGTGTGATTTCATTCAAAACAGTGAGTACAATGGAATCATCCGGTCCAGCCCTGCAAATTGCGTCCCAGTTCTCCACCCAACCTGGGCCCTGGCACAACACCTACCCTATCCGTGGAGGGGATACCATCCTCCTGCCCCGCTCCATCAGCCCTGGGCACCAACAATCACCACAACCCACGGATGGTGTCACTGACAAAATCTCCCCTATAAATAACCCTCTTTTTCACTTGTGGGCGACAGATGGCTGCACGAGCCCGTGTCCGGGTGCCACTCGAGCAACAGCAAACGCCCGGATACGAGCGTCTCGAGTAGCCCCCTGACGTGATCAGTCCCCGCCCGCATCACATCCAGAGTGGTGGTTACCACCCCCAAACGTAAGCATGAGCTGAGACACCCATCAAATAGACTGAATCATGCTTTCCCCCAAACAGAATTATGCATATTCTCTGGAACGAAAGAAAACCAACCTGAAGATAATTAATTTGAGTTCCCACAACCTATCAGATATCGATGTTTCCGTCCTTAATAGGGATCTCACTTTCTGACCTGTTGTCAGATTCAATACATTCACGTCCATTAAAAACCTCCAGATTTTTACTAAGTCACTAATGTTCAGAAATACTTTCATGATGAATCTTCTCTCTCACATTATTTCTCACAGAGGCAGAGCATGTTGGACAAAGTCGCATACAAACGCAACACCGCTGAGGGTGGTAAGGTCCCCAAATCAATTAGACCGATGTCTAAAAAAATCCCACCCTTGTTAGCCTACCCTAATTTGGATCTTTTTGTAAAAATGATCAGTCCAGATTTTGAAAAATACCCTCTCATTTGGGTCATGACAGACTGAATTGTGATGAAAGGTCATGTCTTAAATACTTCAAAATACACCTGATGTAGTCATCAAGGGTAGGAATGTAGTAATCTGGCCAAAAGCTATGAGGCTGAGGTATTTCCCCAGCTTGCAGATCATACATGCTACAGGAAACTAATATTTCATCCTATTAATAAATTTCACACAGAACACAATACCATCCTTAAATCAGCTAAAAACAATGACATAATTTCCAAGGAGTTATTTCTCATACGACAGGTTGGTGAACCCATGATTCCTAGATTATATCTGTTACCTAAAATTCACAAAAATATTTATACACCATCGGGAAGGCCCATAATGTCTGGCAGAAATAATTATTTGGACAAGGTCAACAAATTCATACGCTGAACTTCAACCTCTAGTGGAGTGCTGCCTTCATACACGAGGGACACTGGTGACCTCTTGAGGAAAATTGAGGGATTGCATAATGATGATGATTCATTACTAGTAACATGTGATGTTGAGTCATTATATACCAATATATGGCCCATGGACAGCATTTAGGTACTACAATTTTTTTTACAAACAACCACCCTTTCTCAGGATATGAGTAATGTGATTTTGCAACTCATATAGTTTACCTTATGACATAATTTTTTCATATTTAAGGGGTCCTTTTACTTATATCTCCAGGGCACTGCTATGAGGGCATCTTTTATGCCTTCATACGCAAACTTATTCTTGCTGCTGTGAGAGAGGGACCTCTAACGGTCTGATCAGCATTCACCAATGGACACAATACATTGATGATATTTTCCTGATTTGGCAGGATTTTGAAAAGGCACTTAATTCATTCATGATTGATCAAACAACAATTCCAATATGCAGGGTGGGCCATAAGTATGGATACACCCTGATAAAAAAAAAGTAAAATTGAATAAAAAATGGCGGCTTTGCAGATGGCCACCATGAGTGTCACCCAGCCACTGCCCCTACCATGTACTAATATGCCACAAACGGTAAGGTGATATCCACAACCACTTCCATTTTATCAGGGTGTATCCACACTTATGGCCCACCATGTATATCTCCTGTATCATGGGGACAAGAAATTTATTGAATTTTTAGATGTTATCATTAAACAGGACTTATCCAGTTACCTGCATACTGATCTGTTCCCGAGAAATACATCAGTCAATGCATTACTCCATGCTTTCTCTTCACATCCCCCAGCAAAGATCAGATCCATTCCCATGGGCAAATTTTTATGTCTTCTACACACTTGTTAGGATGAGAACATCAAGCTCACAATTTAATGGAGAGATTTTATGACAGCGGGTATTATTGCAGATCTGTTAAATTTGCATATAGTAGGGCCATCAAGACTCGAGCTTCTACATTCTTCTAATCCAACTACCCAGATCCAACAGGTTAGGTTTATTACCCAATGCCATCTAAAATTGGCCATATTGTGGAAACATCTGGAGAGATATTGATCTGCAGATCCAATCCTGGCAAAATATCTTAATGAGAGACCCAATATCACGTACCTAAAACCTAATAACCTCAGAGACAGTCTGGTCAAAATTAATTATTTCAACAAGCCTCTGACTTTTCTTGATGAGTTATTGGCCATGGAGTTGTACTGTGGCACTCCTGCGGCTTCAGGCGCCACAGCGTACTGCACCTCATTCGGGGTGCAGTATTCATCTCGGATACGGAGGAGATCTTGGCTAGTAAAATCACCACAATCCACCACAACACACAGTTAGTTGCCCTCTCACCGGGACTGAGCTAGGGTGGAGACTTAGGGGGTGGCCATCACTAATGTAGTGGGCCCTCTCCTCACGAGTTCAGGAACCCGAGGGGGAGGAGCTTGACACCGGGAGTAAAGTGACACACACACACAGGCAGTCAGTCGTCAGATAGTGATGGACAGGGAACCAGTGAGATGAGGAGGACACAGTCGCTGAGGAGAAAGCTAAGATATAGCTCCCTCAGGAACAGGTGCACAGAGAACAGGGTGCAGAGCCCTAGGCTGGTGGGCATTGCAAGGCCAGCCAGTAGAATCCGCTGGGCAGAGAATTTCAAGTCTTCTGGCCCACACCAAGTGCCCAGGGCACAGCAGCATTTAGAGCCGGGAGTCATGACACAATAGCGGCACTAGTAACGGACTCGTGCTGCCTGCCATACAGGACAGGAACAGAGTCAAATCCAAAGACTAGGGTCTCAGTGTAGCTTCAAGCCACCAGGACTCACACAACACAGGGAGGAAGGACTTGTGGCGCCCTGGAGTAGCCAGGTCGTCACAGGTACTACAACATGCACCCCCACCCTGAGACAGGAACATCAGCCAGACACAAAATCCTTGTTGCCTCCCTCCAGGGGCTGATGTCCACACCAGGTGGGGTGGAGCCAGGCGGTTGGCCCTATCCACTGAGGAGTTCACAGTCCTGGAGGCGGGAAAAGGAAGTCAGAGCAGACCAGTTAGGGAAGTGAAAGGGAGAGGAGTGAAGAAGTAGTAGTGGAGGAGAAAACTGACCGAGCAAGGTTGGCAGACGGTGGTGGCCGTCTGCAGGAGAGGCGAATCAATGCGGAACCGTAGGACCGGGGTTGGGCGGTGGCCCGCCGGTACCGAACCGGGGTGCGAAGTGAAGCCAGCACACTCAGTCAGGGCTTGCGGACCCCGACCAGGCTTGGAGCCGCCATTAGAGGTCAAATCCGTCAGTGACCGGAACCCCAGGGGTTTCCTAACAGCCAAGACCCGATTGAAGGCAACCGTCCAACTAGCAAAAGGAAATACAGCTACCGCCACAGCTAGAGTTCCAAGGGCCAGAGCCTGCGGGCAAAAGGGCTCCTCCAGCACATATATACGCCGGGGAGCAGGCTACCGGTGGGAATCCATCGGGACCGAACATACACACAGGTGCAGGGAAAGATAGCCGCCATCACCTGTCCAGGGAGAGACACTGCAGCCGGCTGCGGGACCCGTCTATCCAGCCGTTTGGTTTACCGGAGACTTTGTGTGTCGTTTGTAAGTACACCAGTGCCATCCGGCACCGCGCCGCGCTGTCCCAGCGACCCTGCACCTCACCAACCCTGCCTCCCTGTCACCTCACCGGGCCCCAGGACCACCAACCCCTACCCATGGAGGGGGAGAATATCATCCCAGCTGCTCCCTAACACCGCTCCCGGGATCCCGTCATCAGCAGCGGTGGTGCCCCAACCTCACCACAACCCGTGGGTTACGTCACGGACAAAATCCCCAAACCAAACTACCCCTTTTCACTCACGGGCGAGGAGCGCCGCTCGAGTCCCCGGTTCCGGCCCACCGCTTGAGCCACCGAGCAGCAGCAGCAGCGCCGCGGACCCGAGCGTTAGTGAGAGCGCAGCGGCAGCGGCGTCCTCCCCGCCCGCGACAAATACATGTATGTTTATGTCGCGGGCGGAGGAGGGGACGCTGCGCTCTCCCACTGCTCGGGTCCGGCTGCCGCTGCTGCTGCGGCTGCTGCTGCTCGGTGGTGGCTCGAGCGGTGGGCCGGATCCCGGGGACTCAAGCGGCGTTCCTCGCCCGTGAGTGAAAAGGGGATTTTGATTGTGGGGGTTTTGATTATTGTCCGTGACGCCACCCACGGTTGTGGTGATATTGGTGACACCACCGCTGCTCTAGACGGGGATCCCGGGAGCGGTGACAGGGAGCAGCTTAGTTGTTAGTTCTCCCTCCGTGGGTAGGGGGTTGGTTTTCCCGGGGCCCGATGATGGGGTAGGGATGGATGGCAGGCGGGTTACGGAGCCTGGCGAGGTGCAGGGTCGCGGGGGCAGCGGTGGTACTCACTCAGCCAATGATGAGTACACAGTTCTAAGTGTAAAACACACGGCTGGATGGACGGGTCCCACAGACGGCTGCGGTGTTGTTTCTCCCGGAAGGTTGGTGGTGACTGCCTTTCCCTGCACCTATGTACGGTAGATGGTTCCAATGGGTTCCCACCGGTAACCTGCTCCCCAGCTTGGATATGGGCTGGAGGAGCCCCTTTTGCCCGCAGGCTCTGGCCCTGAGAAACGGTTGCCTTGGCGGTGGCGGTGTCTCCCTCTCTTGGTTGGACTGTTGCCTTCTGTCGGGACTTGGCTGTTGGGAAACCCAGGAGGTTCCCTTCACTAACGAATTCGGCAAATTCACGGCGATTCCTAGCCTTGCCGGGGTCCGTAAGCCCCTGCCAGATGGTGCTGGCTTCTCTTTGCGTACCGGTCCGGTACCGCCGGGCCACCACCCGTCCACGGTCCTTACGGTAGACTCCGATAAGCCTCTCTTGCAGACGGTCACCACCGTCTGCCAACCTTGCTGATCCGTCCGGGCCACCCAGCCGGACCAACTTTTGTCTGCTCACTTGCACCTCCAACACTAGTCTGTCTACTTTTCCCGCTTCCAGGACTGTGAACTCCTCGGTGGGCGGGACCAACCGCCTGGCCCATCCCTTGGTGTGGACATCAGCCCCTGGAGGAAGGCAACAAGGGTTTTGTGTCTGACTTCGGTGTGCCTGCTGGGAGTGTGGGGTGTGTGGGTGTTGTGCTCTGTGGCCCCTGGCTTGTCCAGGGTGCCACATGTATATGTATGGAATGCCACTGTCACAAACCACCGGGGGGGTCACTCAGAAATCCCCCGCGCTGGCTACCAGTACGTCACAATCGGGGGGTAACAAGTGGGGGTCACCCCTCCTTTATACCTCCCGACCGACAGACAGAGCACGTGACGCGCTCTCTAGCGCCCCTCTTATAGTCAGGCCAATTATGGAATTGCCCGACAATAAGCAAGGAGGCCGCTATACTACTTATGCCGATTATTGAAGGGTCCCCGGTGAGAGTAAGGTATATATTCCCCCGACCTCCGCGGGCGGAATATATAAAATCTCCCCGAATCTCACTGGCCTCCCCACAATAATCCTTGGCACAATTCGCTGCCACCAACCGATTTACGGTAACTATTAGCCGAACACACAGACGTGGGATTCAAGATCGAGATAACAGAACAGCCCAAGATTAATTATATAATTTAATCAGCCTAAAGCACACTAGAACTACAATATACACAATAGGGAATCTACAGAATATACATATGTCAGAGTACAGTTACAGATAAAGCATGGTTTACAGACAGGTATGCAATTCAATCAGTTACCTTGTGCGTCTGGCCACAGGGGGGCGCTGTAGACCAGGTTTCCAGGAACTCCCACAGATGTTTCCTGCACGTGACCCCCAGCGAAAGAACACTGGAAAATGGCCGAAGTAGGGTTATCAACCTGGACAAATCCAGGTCCCCTCCTACCTTCGTGACCTCAGAGGGAGCACTGCTCCACCCCTGGCTGGAGTTATGGACAAAATCCACAACATGGAATATGGCCATAACTTTGCCTGGGAGCGTCGTAGGCGGACGCCAATGCTCTCATTGTGACAGTTATGAATTTAGCTACAGAACGAGGGGACTCATGACCTGCCTGCCAGTTCCCCATTGGCTGATATCACGCCTGGGGCATTTCCCAATGTCCTGCTCCCATAAAAAGGGTGTGCCGGTATCGTCCGCATGCAGAGACACCATTTTTATGGTTGCCATATTTATCGGAAATATGGCTTGCGAGATATGAACCATTTTTTACTGGAGTCGTTCTGTCTGGCTATTTCCATAGCCTTGCTAACTAGCTAGCAGCTCCTACTACAGGGTGACGGCAGGGAGTCATCCTGTGTCCATTGTTCCCACACCACCTAATTTCCATATCACAGGACATGGCCATGGAGGTGTAAGTGGAACACTGAGAACAAGAAGGGAGGGGGCACTGCCAGGGAGTGATGAGGGATTATGACTGGAGTCATAATTCATCTTCATATCCCGGGATTTGCCTCACACCTCCCCCCTTTTGAGGGCGCTAGGGGGCAGCACACTCCGGTGTTCCCCCGTGCGCCCGTCCGCGACCTCTCCTTGTCGGGACAGCCCGTCTGCGTTACCGTGGTCACGGCCCCTTTTGTGGCGAATGGTGAAGTTGTATTGCTGGAGCGCAAGGCTCCATCGCAACAATCGCCCATTCGTCCCAGAGACGGTGTGCAACCAGCTGAGGGGATTGTGGTCCGTCTCCACGATGAAGTGGCGCCCGTATAGATAGGGTTGCAGACGCTGCAGGGCCCACACTATGGCCAGGCACTCCTTCTCCATCGTGGAATAGGCAACTTCCCTTGGTAACAGCTTCCTGCTCAGGTACAAGACTGGGTGCTCTTGGCTCGCAGAGTCCACCTGGCTGAGCACCGCACCGAGGCCGAAGTCACTGGCGTCGGTCTGTACTACAAACGGCCGCGTGAAGTCGGCTGCCTGTAGCACGGGCGGGCTGGACAGGGCGTCCTTTAGGGCCCGGAAGGCTGTCTCGCAGTCCATTGTCCAATCGACTGCAGAGGGCAGCTTCTTCTTGGTGAGGTCCGTCAAGGGCTTTGCCAGGCTACTATAGCATGGAACAAACCTCCTATAGTACCCAGCGGTCCCCAAGAAGGACATCACCTGCTTCTTGGTCCTGGGGGTGGGCCAGGATGCGATGGCTTCCACTTTCTCAGGCTCGGGCTTCAGTGTTCTCCCGCCTACCCGGTGACCGAGGTACTGGACCTCGCTCATGGCCAGCTGACACTTTCCCGGCTTGATGGTCAAACCTGCCCGGTGGATCCGCCTGAGCACCTGTGCTAGATGCTCTAGGTGGTCCTCCCAGGTGGGACTGAAGACGGCAATGTCATCCAGGTACGCGGCCGCGTACCCTTCAAGTCCCTTGAGCAGGGTGTTGACCATCCGCTGGAAAGTGGCAGGGGCATTCCTCATCCCGAATGGCATCACCGTGGACTCGTACAGTCCAAATGGGGTAATAAAGGCAGAGCGTTCCCTGGCCTTGCGAGTCAGGGGGATCTGCCAATATCCCCGGCTCAGATCCATGATGGTCAGGTACTGAGCCCCGGCCAACTGATCGAGCAGGTCATCGATGCGTGGCATTGGGTACGCATCGGCGACCGTGACCGCATTGAGCCCCCTGTAGTCCACGCAGAACCGAGTGGTTCGGTCCTTCTTAGGGACGAGGACTACAGGCGAGGCCCAAGCGCTGTTGGATGCCTGGATCACCCCCAGCTTCAGCATCTCGTCAATCTCCTGGCGCATGTGTTGCTGCACCTCCAGGGAGACCCGATATGCTGAACGCCGGATCGGGGGATGATCCCCAGTGTCCACGTGATGGACAGCCAAGTCAGTCCTTCCGGGCTGGTTGGTAAACAACCCCCGGAAGGGGTGTAGGGTGGCCCACAGCTGGGACCGTTGGTCCTCCAAGAGCTGGTGGCCAACCTCCACATCCTCAATGGATCCGCCTGCCCTAACCTGGGCTAGCATATCCAAGAGGGTTTCCGCTTCTCCCTCCTCGGGCAGGTTGCACACGGGGAGCGCACATGCCTCCCGCTCATGATGTGCCTTCATCATGTTCACATGGAAGGGCTTCCGCCTTCCACGGGCAGGGTCCAGGGTGACCAGGTACGTCACAGGGTTGAGCTGCTGGTACACGAGGTATGGGCCTTCCCAGGCTGCCTGAAGCTTGTCCTGTGGTACGGGGACCAGTACCCACACCTTTTGACCCACTTGGTAGGTCCTCTCACAAGCGTTCTGGTCGTACCAACGCTTCTGATCGGCCTGGGCTTGAGCCATATTGTCGTGTACCAGTTGCGTCAAGGCCTGCATTTTGTCCCGGAAGCGCATGACATACTCGATAACCGACACTCCAGGGGTGGCCAAATCCCCTTCCCAAGCCTCTTTCACCAGAGCCAGGGGGCCCCGCACACGTCGCCCGTACAGGAGCTCAAACGGTGAGAATCCTGTTGAGGCCTGTGGAACCTCCCGGCAAGCAAATAACAGGTGTGGGAGATACCGCTCCCAGTCACGCCCATGGGAGTCGACCAACATCTTAAGCATCTGCTTTAAGGTGCCATTGAACCGCTCGCACAGGCCATTAGTCTGTGGATGGTACGGGCTGGCCACCAGATGTCGCACCTGGACTTGCTTACAGAGGGCCTCCATCAGCTGGGACATGAATTGGGTCCCCCGGTCAGTGAGCATTTCCTGGGGAAAACCCACTCGGGAGAAAATCTCCAGCAATGCGGTGGCCACCTTGTCAGCCCGAATGGACGACAAGGCCACTGCTTCTGGGTACCGGGTGGCATAGTCCACTACCGTCAGTATGAAGCGTTTCCCGGAGCTGCTGGGGATGGCCAGCGGGCCGACCAGATCCACAGCCACCCTCCTGAAAGGCTCATCGATGATGGGCAGAGATACCAGTGGGGCTTTGGGGCGTGGCCCCGCCTTCCCCACTCTCTGACAGGTTTCACACGAACGGAAGTAGGCAGCCACATCGGCCCCCATTTTTGGCCAGTAGAAATGCTGGTTTAACCTGGCCTTGGTCTTAGCGATCCCTAGGTGTCCGGCCATCGGAATCTCATGTGCGATCCGCAACAACTCCGTCCGGAACGGATAGGGTACCACCAACTGTCGGTCCCTGGGCCACGCCTCCGGTGAACCCTGCTGGACCGTGGCCCGGTACAGCCGTCCTTGGTCCCAGACCACTCGCTCCGGGTCCGAGTCCGAGGGAGGCTGTGCCGCCTGCTCCTTTAGAGCTTTCAGGCTGTCGTCAGCTTCTAACGCTGCCTGAAACCCCTGACTAGATGTGGCCAGAATCGACGAGACTGTCACATCTTCGGTCAGTACCCCGGGACCTGTGTCCTGGCCTCCACCTGACTCGGCTGCCACTTGGTCAGAAGGGGAAGAGCTATCGGACCTCCGGGAGGCCCCTTGGCTTCCAGCACTCCCACTGCGGGTGACAGCGGCCACAGCCGCTGCGACCGTGGGTCGTGCCTGCTCCTCCTCCATTCCTGACCAAGTCGCCGGTTCAGGCAGACCTACCTGGCTTCCTGACACCCCGGTTGTGGGGGAACCATGCACCGAGATCTTACCTGGGAGCACTTCCGCTCCTGGACCGGCCCCAATCTCACCTGCCTGTTCCCCTCCTGCAGCAACAGAACCCCGCTGTGAAATCTCTGGGGACCCCACATTTGCTGTGGTAGCCCCCACCCCACACACTGGTCCTCCCCCTGCAGCACCCTGCTCTCTGCTTATCCCTGCAGAGGGCAGCAGATCCCAGCTCACAGGCTGATTACTTGTAGAGGCATTGTCACACCTTTCTCTGACCCCCTCCCCTGTCACAGCTGCAGCTGTGTGTGTGTCTATGGTGTCTATGCAAGCAGAAATATCAGAGTTCACTCCCTCCTCCCTTACATCATTCATAGATAACACATTAACATTGTCCGGAGGCATGTCAGTACTGGCTGAAGGTTCAGCCCTTGGTTGGGGCCCAAACTGGGAGGTTATCTGCCCCAAATCTGTCCCAAGTAGCACGTTTGCGGGGATCCGATCAGTTACCCCCACCTCCCTCACCCCTCGCCCTGCGCCCCAGTCCACATAAATGTCAGCAACAGGCAGCGCCGGGTCAATGCCTCCAATCCCGGAGACAGCGAGGGTTTTTCCAGGGATCAAGTCTTGGGGGGACACCATCTCAGGCCGCACCAGAGTCACCTCCGAGGCGCTGTCTCGCAGTCCTATGGTCACAGACCGGCCGACGGTGACAGGTTGGAAGCTGTCCAGGGACCTACCACCACCCCCACCCACACAATACACCTTGGGCGGCCCTTGGGACGGGGACGGAGCCGGGGCCTTGGGACGCTGAGGGCACATGGCCTTGAAGTGTCCAGGTAGGTGGCACTGGTGGCACCGTCTTGGTTCTGCCACGGGCCTGGAGAGGGGAGTTGAGGGGGACACCCCCTGCAGTCTAGGGGCAGGTGGGGCAGTCGCAGAATTCATCTTACCCCCTCTCCAGGTGCTGCTGGTGGCTGCTCTCCTGGCTTCCGGAGCCCGATTGTTGGTGTAGTCATCGGCCAGGGCAGCTGTAGCCGTGGACCCCTTTGGCTTCTGGTCTCGGATGAACTGGCGGAGATCCTCAGGGCAGTTCCACAAGAGTTGCTCCGTGATGAACAAGTCCAGGATCTCCGGTCCGGTGGAAAGCTGCAGGCCTTGGGTCCAGTGGTCGGCAGCTCGGGCAAGTGCCCGCCTGTGGTCAGCCCAGGAGTCCTTTGGTCCCTTCTGTAGGCTCCGGAACTTCTTGCGGTAGGACTCTGGGGTGAGGTTGTACTGTTGGATCAGGGCCCGCTTGATGGTGTCGTAGCCCTGATCTGCCTCAGCAGGCAAGTCCCCAAGGATATCCAGGGCCTTACCCCTTAAACGGGGGGTCAGGTATTTGGCCCACTGCTCCTTGTCCAGATGGTGCTGCAAGCAAGTCCGTTCAAAAGCAGTCAAGAAAGAGTCCAAGTCTCCATCCTTCTCCAGCACTGGGAAGTCCTCAACACGGACCTTTGGAAGTTTGGTGTCTTGAAGGTCACGTGTGGCTGATGAGGGCCGGAGCTGAGCTAGCTGCAGCTGGTGGTCACGGTCTGCCTGTTGCCGTCGCTCCGCAGCCTCACGCTCTGCCTGGCGCTCTTCACGCGCTGCCTGCCGCTCTGCCCTGCGCTCTGCCAGGAGTTCCTTGTAGCCCTCCTGGTCTCCAGCCTGGAGAAGGGCCATAGCCATTTGAAGAAGGCTATCCGAGCCTCCCAGGCTCGGTGGAATGGCACGTGGTGATCTGCGGCCCGCTGCGGAGCCTGGTGATTCACTGTCCGTTGCAGAGCGGAGGGCTGGCATCTGGCTCGTTGAGGACCCTTGGGCGAGCTCCTCCTCATTTTGTCCAGCAGTGCCAGGTTGTGCGATGTCCTCTGCAGAGCTGTTCTCTGGCGTCGGGCTCTTGGAGGGCTCGTGGACAACCTCCTCATCGTCTCTGGCCTGAGCATCGGCCATTCCTTTGGCTTTGCTCCTGGTGCTCTCAGCCATTCTTGCAGACTTTGGTCACTGACACAGAACTGACACCTGATGCCTCCACACACCTTACAGTATCTGCACTCTGACACTCTAGTGTTGAGCTAGTCTGAAGACCCCAGCAGCCACAGCTGCTGCAGGCAGTCTTTAGTGTCTGGGAGTATGGGTCTCACACTCACACACACTATTATCTCGATCCCACCGCTATGCCACCAATATGTCACAAACCACCGGGGGGGTCACTCAGAAATCCCCCGCGCTGGCTACCAGTACGTCACAATCGGGGGGTAACAAGTGGGGGTCACCCCTCCTTTATACCTCCCGACCGACAGACAGAGCACGTGACGCGCTCTCTAGCGCCCCTCTTATAGTCAGGCCAATTATGGAATTGCCCGACAATAAGCAAGGAGGCCGCTATACTACTTATGCCGATTATTGAAGGGTCCCCGGTGAGAGTAAGGTATATATTCCCCCGACCTCCGCGGGCGGAATATATAAAATCTCCCCGAATCTCACTGGCCTCCCCACAATAATCCTTGGCACAATTCGCTGCCACCAACCGATTTACGGTAACTATTAGCCGAACACACAGACGTGGGATTCAAGATCGAGATAACAGAACAGCCCAAGATTAATTATATAATTTAATCAGCCTAAAGCACACTAGAACTACAATATACACAATAGGGAATCTACAGAATATACATATGTCAGAGTACAGTTACAGATAAAGCATGGTTTACAGACAGGTATGCAATTCAATCAGTTACCTTGTGCGTCTGGCCACAGGGGGGCGCTGTAGACCAGGTTTCCAGGAACTCCCACAGATGTTTCCTGCACGTGACCCCCAGCGAAAGAACACTGGAAAATGGCCGAAGTAGGGTTATCAACCTGGACAAATCCAGGTCCCCTCCTACCTTCGTGACCTCAGAGGGAGCACTGCTCCACCCCTGGCTGGAGTTATGGACAAAATCCACAACATGGAATATGGCCATAACTTTGCCTGGGAGCGTCGTAGGCGGACGCCAATGCTCTCATTGTGACAGTTATGAATTTAGCTACAGAACGAGGGGACTCATGACCTGCCTGCCAGTTCCCCATTGGCTGATATCACGCCTGGGGCATTTCCCAATGTCCTGCTCCCATAAAAAGGGTGTGCCGGCATCGTCCGCATGCAGAGACACCATTTTTATGGTTGCCATATTTATCGGAAATATGGCTTGCGAGATATGAACCATTTTTTACTGGAGTCGTTCTGTCTGGCTATTTCCATAGCCTTGCTAACTAGCTAGCAGCTCCTACTACAGGGTGACGGCAGGGAGTCATCCTGTGTCCATTGTTCCCACACCACCTAATTTCCATATCACAGGACATGGCCATGGAGGTGTAAGTGGAACACTGAGAACAAGAAGGGAGGGGGCACTGCCAGGGAGTGATGAGGGATTATGACTGGAGTCATAATTCATCTTCATATCCCGGGATTTGCCTCACAGCCACCATAATAAATTTTAATATATTTCAATATATGTTTTACATGTATCTATCTGTATGGTATGCTTAATGAGTATTTTGACATATATTCGCCCCCTTGTGGCCTTTTCAGATATGGCCTCCTCATGTTCACAATATGCGCCTCTAACTATATGGCTCTAATAATTGTGAGTTATTTTTTATATATATCTTTTGTGATTTAGTACTTCCTAAGATGCATCCATTGTAGTATATGCAACTCCAGTATGGCAAACACATGGCTAACATACCATCTTCCATGGGCGTGTTACAGTTCATAGATAAAGCCCACAGGACCTTCAGGATGTGAAGAGTGTTTGTGTATCAGAATGGACCAAAATCCACCTGAGCAATGCAGGTGACTAGTGTCTCCATACAGGAGGTGTTTGGAAGCTTCATCACCAACAAAGGTTTTTGTAAGAAGTGTGCAAGGGATTATAGAGTTTGTGACGCTAACCGTGGTGTGTGGTAATTAGGAGTACCACCGCTGCAGTTGGTTATACCCGGGGATGTTGGAACAGGGCAGCAAGCTGTTGGAACCCTCCACGGGTAAGGGGGAATGCCCCGGGACTCGGTGTTGGGATAAGGCCGTGGGATGCAGGGGTCACTCTTGTACTCACTCAGTCCATTAAGCAAAATACGGACAACCGGGTAAACCAAATCTCTGGACACCGCTGCCGCTAAGGGGAGCTAGTTCGGGTCCCATCCCCAATGGTGCTGCCTGGTAATCTGTGACCTTCCTCCTGGCACTAAGTTTACTTCTCTGGTGGTCCCGGTAGTGTGAAACTTGCCTTACTGTGGCTAAGTGTGAGAGCTTGCTCTCAGGGCTCATGGTTGGGATTTTCTGGACCGTTTTAGGTCGAAAGTTCTATTCCCCTCGTTGCGCTAGTTCCCCGATTTTGGAGCGGCTGGGAACGAATCTTGAAGGCTCCGTTTTCCACGGGTAAATTATCGAGTTGTATGCAGCTACTCCCTGACCTAGAGTCCACGTAACCCATCGTGCCTCGGTCCCGGACCAGTGATGGTGCAAGGCTGCCAGCTGTCCTACTCGACAGATCCGAGTCCCTTGCCACGATCCCCTGCTACCGAGGGTACGACTCCTCTAGGCTCAGACCACCATCTGCAACCTAGACAGTTTCCTTATGGGAGTTGTGGCACCCTGGACAAGCCAGGGGCCACAGGTAACAACACACACACACACCCCCACCCCCAGCAGTTCACAACAGACATCCCCAGTGAGACCTGATTCCTTCCCTCGGGTCCAGACAGACACACTAGGTGGGCGGAGTCAAGCAGATAGGCACGCCCACCGAAGGGTCTGGCTGTCCTGAGGCAGGAAACTAGAGCAGACAAGTCCAGGCAGAGGAATTGAGAGGAGGTCTGCAGAGAGGCAGACGCAGACTGGGGCCTAGGTTGGAGCCTAGGTCCCTCGTGTAGCCAGTGGGGCAGACGGTAGTGGCCGTCTGCAGGAGCCGGGAAGACAGTCTTGGTGGAACCGTAGGTAGCCGGGACAGGGTAGTGGCCCGTCCGGTACCGAACCGGGGAGCCAGCTGGAAACCAGAGCGCAGGAGGAGCGTACACGAAGGGCAGGAAAGGACTTACACCAAACCAAACTGGGTCAGGGGAGAAACACCGCAGCCGTCTGTGGGACCCGTCCATCCAGCCGTTTGTTTTACCGGAGACTCTGTGTACATCATTGGCTGAGTGAGTACCACCGTGTCGTCTGGCACTGCGCTGCCCCCGCGACCCTGCACCTCCCCATCTCATGCCATCCACCCTCCAGTCGCTATCACCGGGCCCCGGGACCACCAAACCCCCCTACCCACGGAGGGGAGAGAAACATCTCAGCTGCTCCCTGTCATCGCTCCCGGGATCCCCGTCCAGAGCAGCGGTGGTGTCCCATTATCACCACAAACCGTGGGTGGTGTCACGGACTACATCCCCAAACCAAACCATCCCCTTTTCACTCACGGGCGAGGAGCGCCGCTCGAGTCCCCGGATCCGGCCCAACGCTCGAGCCACCGAGCAGCAGCAGCAGCCGGACCCGAGCCACAAGCGTGGTCGAGCAGCGCACCCCCCACCCACAACAACTTGGCGTCACGAACAGGATCTTACTGCTCTGCCGTCTGGTAGAGGTGCGTTTTGTGACCGCCGGAGGTGTCCGGACGAAAATTTGGAGAAGCCACCATTTTGGGCGCGAAAATTTCCCGCTCGAGCATCTCCTCGAGCAGTGGAGGCGCGAAGGCCTAAACCCCGCCCCTGTAGAGGAGGTGCCAGAGAGACACTAAGGGGGGCGGATGGCGTCCAGTCGCATGTGAACCGCAGCTGTGGAAGCAGGGACGCCAGGACTCTGCAAGTATTTTGTTCCTGGAACACCGCTGCGTGAGATGTCCCGTCTGTCCGGCACCGCTGATGACGACGGCCCCGGCAGTCCACCCGGCCACAACGGCAGCGAAGCACGCATCCCGTTAAGGAATCTGGGCCTGTTCCTGAACTGGGGTCAAGGGGTGCTGCCCATTTCTTAGGGGCAGCATCAGGGCCAGGTTATTTGGGTGGGTGACTGAAGGACCCGTTCCGTTGCCGTTATTAAAAGTGTTTTATTGCTGTTGCAACGGTTGAAGTGTTATGCCTCCCGTATGGGAAGATTTGAAATGTATACTGTTTGGTGTTTGTTTTTATATCTTTTCAGTTTAAAAGAGAAAAATAAAACCGGTGATGGACGGGCAGCCCGCGGATGGTCTGCATTTTACTAAGGGGGAATGTGGTGCCCTGGACAAGCCAGGGGCAACAGGTAACAACACACACACACACCCCCACCCCCAGCAGTTCACAACAGACATCCCCAGTGAGACCTGATTCCTTCCCTCGGGTCCAGACAGACACACTAGGTGGGCGGAGTCAAGCAGATAGGCACGCCCACCAAAGAGTCTGGCTGTCCTGAGGCAGGAAACTAGAGCAGACAAGTCCAGGCAGAGGAAGTGAGAGGAGGTCTGCAGAGAGGAAGACGCAGACTGGGGCCTAGGTTGGAGCCTAGGTCCCTCATGTAGCCAGTGGGGCAGACGGTAGTGGCCGTCTGCAGGAGCCGGGAAGACAGTCTTGGTGGAACCGTAGGTAGCCGGGACAGGGTAGTGGCCCGTCCGGTACCGAACCGGGGAGCCAGCTGGAAACCGGAGCGCAGGAGGAGCATACACGAAGGGGCAGGAAAGGACTTACACCAAACCTAACTGGGTCAGGGGAGAAACACCGCAGCCGTCTGTGGGACCCGTCCATCCAGCCGTTTGTTTTACCGGAGACTCTGTGTACATCATTGGCTGAGTGAGTACCACCGCTGCCCCCGCGACCCTGCACCTCCCCATCTCCTGCCATCCACCCTCCAGTCGCTATCACCGGGCCCCGGGACCACCAAACTCCCCTACCCACGGAGGGGAGAGAAACATCTCAGCTGCTCCCTGTCATCGCTCCCGGGATCCCCGTCCAGAGCAGCGGTGGTGTCCTATTATCACCACAAACCGTGGGTGGTGTCACGGACTACATCCCCAAACCAAACCATCCCCTTTTCACTCACGGGCGAGGAGCGCCGCTCGAGTCCCCGGATCCGGCCCAATGCTCGAGCCACCGAGCAGCAGCAGCAGCCGGACCCGAGCTGCAAGCGCGGTCGAGCAGCGCACCCCCCACCCACAACAACTTGGCGTCATGAACAGGATCTTACCGCTCTGCCGTCTGGTAGAGGTGTGCCTTGTGACCGCCGGAGGTGTCCGGACGAAAATTTGGAGAAGCCGCCATTTTGGGCGCGAAAAATTCCCGCTCGAGCATCTCCTCAAGCAGTGGAGGCGCGAAGGCCTAAACCCCGCCCCTGTAGAGGAGGTGCCAGAGAGACACTAAGGGGGGGCGGATGGCGTCCGGCCGCATGTGAACCGCAGCTGTGGAAGCAGGGACGCCAGGACTCTGCAAGTATTTGGTTCCTGGAACACCGCTGCGCGAGATGTCCCGTCCGTCCGGCACCGCTGATGACGACGGCCCCGGCAGTCCACCCGGCCGCAACGGCAGCAAAGCACCCATCCCCTTAAGGAATCTGGGCCCGTTCCTGGACTGGGGTCAAGGGGTGCTGCCCACTTCTTAGGGGCAGCATCAGGGCCAGGTTATTTGGGTGGGTGACTGAAGGACCCGTTCCGTTGCCGTTATTAAAAGTGTTTTATTGCTGTTGCAACGGTTGAAGTGTTATGCCTCCCGTATGGGAAGATTTGAAATGTTTACTGTTTGGTGTTTGTTTTTATATCTTTTCAGTTTAAAAGAGAAAAATAAAACCGGTGATGGACGGGCAGCCCGCGGACGGTCTGCATTTTACTAAGGGGGAATGTGGCGCCCTGGACAAGCCAGGGGCCACAGGTAACAACACACACACACACCCACCCCCAGCAGTTCACAACAGACATCCCCAGTGAGACCTGATTCCTTCCCTCGGGTCCAGACAGACACACTAGGTGGGCGGAGTCAAGCAGATAGGCACGCCCACCGAAGGGTCTGGCTGTCCTGAGGCAGGAAACTAGAGCAGACAAGTCCAGGCAGAGGAATTGAGAGTAGGTCTGCAGAGAGGCAGTCGCAGACTGGGGCCTAGGTTGGAGCCTAGGTCCCTCGTGTAGCCAGTGGGGCAGACGGTAGTGGCCGTCTGCAGGAGCCGGGAAGACAGTCTTGGTGGAACCGTAGGTAGCCGGGACAGGGTAATGGCCTGTCCGGTACCGAACCGGGGAGCCAGCTGGAAACCGGAGCGCAGGAGGAGCGTACACGAAGGAGCAGGAAAGGACTTACACCAAACCAAACTGGGTCAGGGGAGAAACACCGCAGCCGTCTGTGGGACCCATCCATCCAGCCGTTTGTTTTACCGGAGACTCTGTGTACATCATTGGCTGAGTGAGTACCACCGTGCCGTGCGGCACAGCGCTGCCCCCGCAACCCTGCACCTCGCCAGGCCCAGTAACCCGCCTGCCATTCATCCCTACCCCATCACCGGGCCCCCAGGACAACCAACCCCCTACCCACGGAGGGGAGAACTAACATCTCAGCTGCTCCCTGTCATCGCTCCCGGGATCCCCATCCAGAGCAGCGGTGGTGTCACCAATCTCACCACAACCGTGGGTGGCGTCACGGACAATATCAAATCCCCACAATCAAATCCCCACCCTTTTCACTCACGGGCGAGGAGCGCCGCTCGAGTCCCCGGGATCCGGCCCACCGCTCGAGCCACCACCGAGTAGCAGCAGCCGCAGCAGCAGCGGACGGACCCGAGCAATGGGAGAGCACAGCGTCCCCTCCTCCGCCCGCGACAGAGTCACCGCTCCTGACCTCCTCAGAGCTTCTCACAGCTCAAGGGCTGTGATGACCTGATAGTCCAGGGGCATCACAGAAGTATTAAATAAATTTCAGTAACAGTTCAATACTTTTTGCCTGTGTCACTTTTCATTATTACACATCACTAAATTTATTGATTTCTTTGCCTGTGTGCATTGGAGGGTTATTACTGAGATTTGGAGAAAACGTCATCTGAATAGCGCATTTAGAAATATATTTACTTAGAAAATGGGTGACATATTCAGTACTCACACTGATGAACAAAAGGGTAACAATGTTTTGAACTTTTGACTTTCAGACTCCATATCTCACCATCCATTATAAAAAAAGCAAAAAAGAAAATATCATTACTTACAGCAAGATGGAATTGCAGCTGTATATTGCTCAGGCCAAAAGACTACTACTACTCCAACAGGATACAGCTAAACCCCCACTAGGTGGAGGCAACACAGGTGCAGGTGGAGCCATTCACACTCAGTTCCAAATATGGAGGAGGTGATGGCTGGATGGTAAAACTGCACACTGGTGGCTTGCATAGAGCACTGTTCACACTAGCAGACGCACAGTCACAAACCCGCAGCCTATTAGGTGACGCCCATACTATTAGATCAGGCGGGCTGCCAAGCCGTACCCCCACTGCGCGCTACGTAGGGACAGAAACTCTGATAGCAAGGCCTAACAAAAAGGGGCCTGGCTGTATCCTGTACAAAACGTTTTTGAGGTTTTTTGTTAGCGTTATGGCCATAAGACGTAAGCCTACAACCCTCGTCACGGGAACCTCATGCTTGTAGGTCCCTACACTATATATAATATAAAAAAAGCAAAAAAGAAAATATCATTACTTACAGCAAGATGGAATTGCAGCTGTATATTGCTCAGGCCAAAAGACTACTACTACTCCAGCAGGATACAGCTAAACCCCCACTAGGTGGAGGCAACACAGGTGCAGGTGGAGCCATTCACACTCACTTCCAAATATGGAGGAGGTGATGGCTGGATGGTAAAACTGCACACTGGTGGCTTGCATAGAGCACTGTTCACACTAGCAGACGCACAGTCACAAACCCGCAGCCTATTAGGTGACGCCCATACTATTAGATCAGGCGGGCTGCCAAGCCGTACCCCCACTGCGCGCTACGTAGGGACAGAAACTCTGATAGCAAGGCCTAACAAAAAGGGGCCTGGCTGTATCCTGTACAAAAAGTTTTTGAGGTTTTTTGTTAGCGTTATGGCCATAAGACGTTTGTGACTGTGCGTCTGCTAGTGTGAACAGTGCTCTATGCAAGCCACCAGTGTGCAGTTTTACCATCCAGCCATCACCTCCTCCATATTTGGAAGTGAGTGTGAATGGCTCCACCTCCACCTGTGATGCCTCCACCTAGTGGGGGTTTAGCTGTATCCTGCTGGAGTAGTAGTAGTCTTTTGGCCTGAGCAATATACAGCTGCAATTCCATCTTGCTGTAAGTAAATCTCACCATCCATTACAGCTTCCAATGTGAAACCACCTTCATTTTACAGGCAATCATCTTGGATTTCTCATACATAAATGTGACTTGCTGTTTTTTAGCATATGATTAGTAGAGTTGAGCGCGGTTCGCGGTTCGAGGTTCTCCAGTTCGGGGCTCGAGTGATTTTGGGGGCTGTTCTAGATCGAACTAGAACTCGAGCTTTTTGCTAAAGATCGATAGTTCTAGATACGTTCGAGAACGGTTCTAGCAGCAAAAAGCAGGGCTTTTTACAGCTACAGTGTGCAGGAGCCATCGCTGGCAGCCTGCCACAAGCTGGGAACCAAGATAAACATCGTGTATCCAACCAAAGCGCTTTGGTTAGTAACCCGATGTTTATCCTAGTTACGTGCAGGAAGCCCACACTTCCCCGCTCAGCTCGCTCCGCCCCCTCCTGCCCGCGGCATGTACACACACACACACACAAACACACACACACTCTGCACACATGGCCCCGCTCGACTTACCTGCGGTGATGAAGTCCCGCCATCCCGACCTCAGCGCTGTCACTGTCCTCCATGGCCGCCGCTTGTCACATCACCTTCTCTCGCTTCCGACCCGAGACTGACTAGCGGTGACATCACGGGCCTCTCGCGATACTTGGCTGTGAAGGCGGCGGTCATTGAACTCAGTGACAGGTGCTGTCAGCAGTGCAGGAGATCAGCGCAGGTAATGTACCTCGCTGACAGCAGCACTTGTCATGCCCTGCAGTGACCTGGGCTGACCCATTGATGTTAGCTCAGGTCACTGCATTGCTCTCCCAGCCAATGGGGAACATTCTACTCTTCATTGACTGGGACAGTGTGGATCGTCATGGCAACCCCTTGGATTACACCAGCCCTGGATTTGTTTTTCTTTCTAATAAATTGGTTAAAGAGGGAATGTTTTGGGGAGTGTTTTTTCAAATAAAAATGTGTTTGTCGTCTATTTTTTTTTATTACTGACTGGGTTGGTGATGTCGTGTATCTGATAGACGCCTGACCTCACCAACCCCAGGGCTTGATGCCAGGTGACATTACACATCTGGTATTAACCCCATATATTACCCCATTTGCCACCGCACCAGGGCGCGGGATGAGCTGGGGCGAAGCACCAGGATTGGCGCATCTAATGGATGCGCCACTTCTGGGGCGGCTGCGGCCTGCTATTTTTAGGCTGTGGAGAGTCCAATAACCATGGACCTCCCTAGTCTGAGAATATCAGACCCCAGCTGTCTGCTTTACCTTGGCTGGTGATCCAATTTTGGGGGGACCCCTACGTGTTTTTTTTTTAATTATTTATTTAATTTAAAATAACAGCGTGGGGTGCCCTCAGTTTTGGATTACCAGCCAAGGTGAGGTTGCCAGCTGTGGTCTGCAGGCTGCAGCCATCTGCTTTACCCTAGCTGGCTACAAAACTAGGGGGAACCCTACGTCATTTTTTTTCTCCATTTTTTTGGCTAAATACAAAGCTAAGCACCCCTTAGTGCCACATGAAAGGCACCAAAGGGTGCAAAATTACAAAATGCAGGAGAGTGGGACATTATGTGTCTTTCTGCCATTATAATGACAGAAAAGACTGATATGAAGTGCACAAGCACAAGAAAATCACCAGAGCGCTCTACGCTGTGAAAAGCAGTAGAAAAATGGCACTGGAGTGAACATGTGACCGCCTCATGTAGGATGAAGCTATGGATCCTGGGTAAATTTATGCATTTACCCTCCTTCAGTTTTTTTGCAGTACACAAAAAAAACGGAAGGCACACGGATGACAAACAGATGACATACGGACCGGAAACGGATGCCACACGGATGCACCCGTGAAAAAAAACGGACTGTTTCTTGCAGACCGCAAAAATGGATCGGTCGTGTTAATGTAGCCGTATTCTGATCTACCGTTTATAAACAGCAGGCAGAAATAAGTGAATAACGCCCCCGGCGTCAGAAAATCTCCGGGGTTTCAGGGCTAGCTGATACCCTGGAGATCATGATTCAGGACGGTTTTTCCGGTCCCCGCTCACGTGATCACAGGTATACACCGTACACCGATGATCACGTTACAGTAAATGACAGCGCCAGTAAAAAATTATTTATCTCCCATCTGGCATGAACAAACACTTCTCCACTTTTTCTCCACTTTTTCTCCATTTTTTCTCCACTTCTTCTCCACTTCTTCTCCACTTCTTCACTTTTTCTCCACTTTTTCTCCATTTTTTCTTTACTTTTTCTCCACTTTTTCTCCACTTCTTCTCCACTTCTTCTCCACTTCTTCTCCACTTTTTCTCCACTTTTTCTCCATTTCTTCTCCACTTCTTCTCCACTTCTTCTCCACTTTTTCTCCATTTCTTCTCCTCTTTTTCTCCGCTTCTTCTCCACTCTTTCTCCACTTTTTCTCCACTTTTTCTCCACTTTTTCTCCACTTTTTCTCCACTTCTTCTCCACTTTTTCTCCACTTTTTCTCCACTTTTTCTCCACTTTGTCTCCACTTCTTCTCCACTTCTTCTCCATTTCTTCTTAATTTTTTCTCCACCTTTTGTCCACTTTTTCTCCTTTTTCTCCACTTCTCCACTTTTTCTCCACTTTTTCTCCACTTTTTCTCCACTTTGTCTCCACTTCTTCTCCACTTCTTCTCCACTTCTTCTCCATTTTTTCTCCACTGTTTCTCCACTTTTTCCCCACTTTTTCTCTACTTCTCCACTTTTTCTCCACTTTTTCTCCACTTCTTCTCTACTTCTTCTCCACTTCTTCTCCACTTCTTCTCCACTTTTTCTCCAGTTTTTCTCCACTTTTTCTCCACTTTTCCTCCACTTCTTTTCCACTTTTTCTCCGTTCTTTTTGTATGGTCGGTCTACCCATTAGCTCTGCCATGCATAGTGTAGCTCTACACCTACTGCACATGTTACTTTATGATTGACATCTCTTTCGTACCAGAGTTGTCTAAGCCTACTCTTACCCCATATTTGTCATTACTATATTGTCCTTGTACTGTATTATGACATTTGTATCATGTGTTTTATTTCTTGCTGTGTTGCAATTTTTTTGCTGCATCCCAATTGTACCTCCACATTGTTCGAGTTTAGGTTATTGTTCTCTCACTCTTATGTGATACTGATTATTGTCATTTTTCATGATTACATGCAGATAAGTCCAATCTGACAGAGGCTCAGGCCGAAACGTCATTTGTAACTTGATTTGGACAAAAACATATATGCTTATGAAAATTTTTTTTTTCTTAATACGGACCAATAAAGAGTGATTTTGCATTACTATCCGTTGTGACTTACTGACTTAGTCTGGGAGATTTAGAGTGCCGAGGTTACTCACTAATTTTATCTATTGTTACCTCTGAGCACCTATATACCAGTGAGCAGAGCTTCCTCTACAGTAGTTCTCCTGATTAGGCATGCCCTTACCTCATGAGCAGGGCATTGCAGCTTTGGTAGCAACCATTACGACATGGACTCTGCTGCTGTGGACCTGGGGAGAGTGAGTGCAGATTCATTGCACCCACACTCCTCACATGAAGGGTCCACACTCCTAGAAAATGGGGGATACGTTCCCTGAGTGTCTCCCCCCCATATTCTAGACGGTCCAGAGTCGTCGTGGGACCCCTTTATTTTTTTTCTTACAATAAATTGGTGAAAGAGGAAATGTTTTGGGGGCTGTTTTTTCAAATAAATTTCTTTTGTCGATTTTTTTTTTGTTAGTACTGACAGTTTATGATGTTGGGTATCTAATAGACGCCATGACATCACAAACTGCTGGGCTTGATCTCAGGTGACTTTACAGCTAGTATCAACCCGATTTATTACCCCGTTTGCCACTGCACCAGGGCACGGGATGAGCTGGGGTGAAGCACCAGGATTGGCGCATCTAGTGGATGCGCCACGTCTGGGGTGCCTGCGGCCTGCTATTTTTAGGCTGTGAAGGCCCAATAACTATGGACCTTCCCACCCTGAGAATACCAGACCATAGCTGTCTGCTTTATCTGCGCTGAGAATCAAAAATACCGCGGAGCGCTACGTCATTTTTTTTAAAGATTTATTTTTACAGCACTGTGATGTCCAGCAATCAAAATACAGGGAAGCCCATTTTGTTTTTAGTTATTTAAATAAATAATTAAAAAAAATATATATGGGCTCCCGCTGCATTTTTTGTATTGCTTGCTAAGAGTAATCCAAGCAGCTACTGGCTGCTAACCCCCACTGCTTGGTGTTACCTTCACTGGCCAGGGAAGCATTTTTTATTTTTTTTGCAAAAAACTACAAAAAAAGGACGTGAGCTTCGCCATATTTTTGTATGCTAGCCAGGTATAGCAGGCAGGTGCTGGAAGAGTTGGATACAGCGCCAGAAGATGGCGCTTCTATGAAAGTGCCATTTTCTGAGGCGGCTGCAGACTGCAATTCGCAGCAGTGGGGCCCAGAAAGCTCAGGCCAACCTGTGCTGCGGATTCCAATCCCCAGCTGCCTAGTTGTACCTGGCTGGACACAAAAATGGGGCGAAGCCTACGTCATTTGTTTTCTAATTATTTCATGAAATTCATGAAATAATAAAAAAAGGGCTTCCCTTTATTTTTGGTTCCCAGCCGGGTACAAATAGGCAACTGGGGGTTGGGGGCAGCCGTACCTGCCTTCTGTACCTGGCTAGCATACAAAAATATGGCGAAGCCCACATAATTTTTTCAGGGGGCAAAAAACTTCTGCATACAGTCCTGGATGGAGTATGCTGAGCCTTGTAGTTCTGCAGCTGCTGTCTGTCTGTATGGAGAAGAGCAGACAGCAACTGCAGAACTACAAGGCTCAGCATACTCCATCCAGGACTAATAGTAAAAAAGTTTTTTACCCAGCTCACCTGTGCAATGGAAGCCAAAAACCTGGGCTGTGCACGGAGAAAAGGTTTGGAGAGCCAGTCCATGTGCATAGAAAGTAGTTGAGGGATTTCACCAGCACAAAACTCCAGGCATCTTATTCTTTAAAATAAAACTTCTTTATTTCTTGTCATTAAAAAGTCCATGCTATAGTGGTTGAGCCCATGTTAGAGAGGACGCGTTTCGAACATCCAGTTCTTATTCAATCTCTAAACCATCTAGTCACAGAACTGTTTAAAAAGGGCTAAACCCAAACATGTGATCAAATGGAAGGAAAGAGCAGGATAATTGCAAAAACATTAATTTTTGATACATCATGAAAAAAAGTGAAAAAAAGATTGTGGGCATTATTATTGATGTAAAAAATAAAATCCTCAATTTTTTTATTTGGATTTTGCCATACAATAAGTACATCATCTATAAATACCGGCAATTGGTTACCTAGCACAGGTTCGTTTAAATGTGGCCACAGATCGTGTGGACTATGCGGTTATATGTTAAATGTTAAGGATTTTTCCTCATATGCAGATAAAAAAACCTACAAAATAATGTCACTAATAAACTGCAGTTCAGACCATGTAGTTTATTTAATATCTTGTACCATTTGTCAGCTGCAATATATAGGCAGCACTTGTCGCCCACTTAGAAAAAGGATATCTGAACACATCTATGATGTGAATAATGCCACCACGAGAAAATTATCAGGAGCGTCTCAACATTTTCGCGACGCACATGCAGGGGATTTGAAAGGCATGAAAGTTAATGCCATAGAAAAAATTAAACTACCTAGAAGAGGTGGAAATTTGAAGGATATCCTTTTTCAAAGAGAAATAAAATGGATGTTTTTAATGGGCACAAGATTTCCTAAAGGTTTAAATAAAAGAAATGAATTGATGTTTGCATACTAATCTTGCTTAAATACCATGTATGTATATGGGTGTCATGGCACTATATGGAGTGATCCAACACAATGGGTTAATGTTTTTGCAATTATCCTGCTCTTTCCTTCCATTTGATCACATGTTTGGGTTTAGCCCTTTTTAAACAGTTCTGTGACTAGATGGTTTAGAGATTGAATAAGAACTGGATGTTCGAAACGCGTCCTCTCTAACATGGGCTCAACCACTATAGCATGGACTTTTTAATGACAAGAAATAAAGAAGTTTTATTTTAAAGAATAAGATGCCTGGAGTTTTGTGCTGGTGAAATCCCTCAACTACTTTCCATCCAGGACTGTATGCAGAAGTTTTTTGCCCACCAAAAAAAAGACGTGGGCTTCGCCATATTTTTGTATGCTAGCCAGGTACAGCAGGCAGCCACGGCCTGCCTCCAACCCCCAGTTGCCTATTTGTACCCGGGTGGGAACCAAAAATATAGGGAAGCCCGTTTTTTTTAAATATTTCACTTATTTCATGAAATAATTAAAAAACAAATGACGTGGGCTTCGCCCCATTTTTGTGTCCAGCCAGGTACAACTAGGCAGCTGTGGATTGGAATCCGCGGCACAAGTTAGCCCGAGGTTTCTGGGCGCCTCTGCTGCGAATTTCAGTCCGCAGCCGTCCCAGAAAATGGCACTCTCATAGAAGCGCCATCATCTGGCGCTGTATCCAACTCTTCCAACAGCCCTGGAGCCGGTTGGCTTGTTGGGTAATCATGAGTTAATACTGGCTTTGTTTTACTAGCCAGTATTAAGCCAGAGATTCTTAATGTCAGGCACGTTTGACCCGGCCATTAAGAATCTCCAATAAAGGGTTAAAAAAAAAGACACCACACGGAGAAAAAATACTTTAATAGAAATAAATACACAGACACATTAGAGCAGGGGTGGGCAATTAATTTTCCCATGGGGCCGCATGAGAAATTGGGATGGTTTTAGAGGGCTTGACTAATATAATTAACTCAGTTTTAGCCAATACTGTATATAGCATATATACTATCCCTTCATATACAAACAGTAAGTTACGGAATGTGTGACCCCTCGTGGCCCTGCATGCACACATGTCCTTTTTTTCTCTGGCAGCACGGGTGTAACACGGATCGCACACTGATGTGATCTGTGTGACATCAGTGTGACAAATACCAGAGAAAACACGGGTCTTTTTAATAAAAAGATTTTCTATATTTACCTCTCTCCAGCGCTGCTGTCTCTGGCTCTGCTGTCTCCGGCTCTGCTGTCTCTGGCTCTGCTGCCTCCCGCTCCTTATCGCTGGTAATTATACTCACTGAATATTCACTGCAGTGAGCAGCTGGAAGCAGGGACAGCGCTGGGGACCGCATCGAGGTGTGTGTGTATGTTGAGAACCTGGAAGCCGGAGCATCTCGGGGACTCGTCACAGTTCCCAATGAACTCTGATGAACCCATGAAGCTGTAGCGTGGGTGTCGCAGGGGGGGTCATCAAAGTTCATTGGAAACTTTGATGACCTCCTGGAGGTCACTGTGCTTGCAGAATACTCACCTGTCCCTGCGGTGATGTCCTCAATGGTGCTGTGCCCGGTGCTGTCATCGCGATGCTCCGGCTTCCAGGTCCTGAGTGCGGTGAATAATCAATGAATGAGCAGTGGTCAGGAGCGGGAGGCAGCAGAGCCGAAGAAAGCAGGTAAATATGGAAAACTCGTGTTTTCTCCGGTACCTGTCACATGTATGCAAACAGGTACCGGAGAAACGCAATCAGGCCCTGTAATGGCGGTATGGCGCTGCAGGGGGGCGGGGAGAGAGCACGTGGTACCCGATGTAACTCCAGTACCACTCGCAGTTACGGGCTTTTCTCTCTGCACGCACGCACACATACATACGCACACGCTATATACATATATACACAAACAATCCCCATATACTACATCACTACACCCCCATATACACCTGTAATATACATCACTACACCCCGCTATACACCTGTAATATACATCACTTCACCCCCATATACACCTGTAATATACATCACTACACCCCCATATACACCTGTAATATACATCACTACACCCCCATATACACCTGTAATATACATCACTACACCCCCATATACACCTGTAATATACATCACTACACCCCCATATACACCTGTAATATACATCACTGCACCCCCATATACACCTGTAATATACATCACTTCAACCCCTTTATACACTTATAATATACATCACTACACCCCTATATACACCTGTAATATACATCACTACACCCCCATATACACCTGTAATATACATCACTACACCCCCATATACACCTGTAATATACATCACTACACCCCCATATACACCTGTAATATACATCACTACACCCCCATATACACCTGTAATATACATCACTACACCCCCATATACACCTGTAATATACATCACTACACCCCCATATACACCTGTAATATACATCACTGCACCCCCATATACACCTGTAATATACATCACTACACCCCTATATTCACCTGTAATATACATCACTACACCCCTATATACACCTGTAATATACATCACTGCACCCCCATATACACCTGTAATATACATCACTGCACCCCCATATACACCTGTAATATACATCACTACACCCCTATATACACCTGTAATATACATCACTACACCCCTATATACACTTGTAATATACATCACTACACCCCCATATATACATGTAATATACATCACTACACCCCCATATATACATGTAATATACATCACTACACCCCCATATACACCTGTAATATACATCACTACACCCCTATATACACCTGTAATATACATCACTACACCCCTATATACACCTGTAATATACATCACTGCACCCCCATATACACCTGTAATATACATCACTACACCCCCATATACACCTGTAATATACATCACTACACCCCCATATACACCTGTAATATACATCACTACACCCCCAAATACACCTGTAATATACATCACTACACCCCTATATACACCTGTAATATACATCACTGCACCCCCATATACACCTGTAATATACATCACTACACCCCTATATACATCTGTAATATACATCACTACACCCCTATATACACTTGTAATATACATCACTACACCCCCATATACACCTGTAATATAATAATTGGTTGCGATGGGTCCCCACCGGTAACCCGCTCCCCGGCTTCAAGCTGGACCGGCGGAGCTCTACTCTTTGCCCGCAGGTGCTGGCCCTGAGAAACTGGTGCCTTGGCGGTGGCGGTGCCTCTCTTACACTGGTTGGGCTGTTGCCTTCAATCGGGACTTTGTTGTTGGGGGATCTACGTCCCCTTCACTGACGGATCTGGCAAATTCTGGCGACTCCTAGCCTTGCCGGGGTCCGAGAGGCCCCTGCCCTGGTGCTGACTGTCCTTCGGAACACTGCTCCAGACCGCCGGGTCACTACCCGTCCGCGGTCCTTCCAGGAACTTCCAAACGGTCCCCCTCCAGACAGTCACTGGCGTTGCTGACCTTGCTGACCTGTCCTGCACACAGCTGGACTACTTCAGGCTTTCTCTCTGTCACCACTCTTGCTTTCCTCCTTTACCATTTTACTTCCTTCTACTTTCACTTCCTTAACTCATCTTAGCTGTTTAATCAAGCTCTCCCTGAGCTCTAACTGCCTGGTTTCCTCCCGCCTCCAGAGCTGTGTCCTCCTCTGTGGGCGGAGCCAACTGCCTGGCCCACCCCTGGTGTGAACATCAGCCTCTGGAGGAAGGCAACAAGGAGTTCTGGTTAGCTTTGGTGTTCCTAACTGGGATGTAGGGTGTGGTGGTGTGTGACCTGTGTCCCCTGGCTTGCCCAGGGCGACACATTCCCCCTTAGCAAAATGCAGACCGTCCGCGGGCTGCCGTCCAACACCGGTTTTATTTATCTGCAAAAGATAACATGGTAAAATAATAACATATGTACATTTTTAATAACTCTTCCCTTAACGGGAGGCACATTTCTTTAACGTTGCATAACGGTTTACGGTTACGGTTTCCGCTCTTTTCCACCCAAGCAACCTGGCCCTGATGCTGCCCCTAAAGCCCAGGTAGCACCCCTTGACCCACAGTCCAGCACACGGTACCCGAGCGGGATCTGTCCTTCCCTCCAGAGGGTAGCCACCGGTTCCTTTGGTGGCTGGGCCCCAGCCTGCTCTGCTGAGGGCCCTCCCTCCAATCTGCCTCTCCGGAGGCGGCCTGCGGAAAACGGTAACGGCAAACAACATATTTACAAGCCACTTAACGTTTGTGGGTGCCCTGCAAGTTCACGGGTTTGTCCATAGAAAGTCCTCCATGCAAAACAATTTGTAACGGTCCCCACGGGGACAACGGTGCCGGCTCCGGCCGGTTCAATCACACGGAAAATCAGATGAGGTACTCGGTAATCATTTTCATCATTTTTCAAACTTTCAAACTTTTAAACAAACAGACAAAGTGGTGGTCCCAACGGGGACGGTGCAGCGGGCATCCTCTGCCCTACTCCGGATACTCAAGCTCTGGTGCCGCTGCCAAGGGAGGGAGTGCTGCGCTCGCTCGGGCCTCTGGGCCCCTCCTTAGTTTAGCGTCCAGCGCGAACCACCCCCGCTCCCCAAAGTACCGGGTGTATTGCACGATGTCACCCGGCATCAGATTGCGGCCGGGATGCTCCTCAGGCAGGTGGGCATTCACATCCCGCCGGGCTATGAACACTTCGGCCTCCAGGCCCGGTTCGTAGATGAACCCGTAGCCCCGGCGGACATCAAACCGCCTCACCCGCCCCTCGTACAACGGTCCCCGGACACGGGCTGTTGCTTGCCGGAGGTTCTCTTTCTCCCGAATGGCTCTGGCCACCAGCTCGGCCTTCTTTCGTTCCCGTTCAGCGATCTCCAGGCCCAACGGTACCGGCTCCCTATCCCAATACAGCGCTGCTGCGAGCTCCGGCGCACGGGTCGGGCCCCGCGGGACATTCTGGACGTTGCCCACTGTCAGGAATCTGGGCGGCATGTCCCGCGGTGTCTTGGCCTTGGGCGCTGCCTTGCAGCAACAACCCGGCGCTACCTCAGCCGAGGTGTGGGGGATGGGCATAGGGGCTTTCCGCTGTTGGGCCTTCGGTTCGGAGCGGGTCATCGGCTCCGGCTCGGGGAACTTCTCAAGGGATGCCTCCGGTTCAACCTTCGGAATCTTCCACAGCAACACCTCCGGTTTACTACGGGCTCCGGCTACGGGTTGGCCCGCCTGGGCGGGGATGCTGGGTATTGCTACCGGTTGCGGTGGTAGCAGGCCTAGTGGCGGGGTCACGGCCTCCGGGACGGGTGGCGAGGGAGGCGACGAGGGGAGAGGGCTTGGACCGGGCCCAACAGCCGCGATGACCGGCCCTTCAAGGGCATCGGGACGTGGGTCACTCACCCTCCCTTTCTCCGCCTCCTCCTCGCATCCCCGCACAGGTTCGAATCCTGTTCGTGACGCCAAGTTGTCGTGGGCGGGGAGGAGGGTGTCAGCACACCGCGCTCACCCCCCTACTGCTCGGGTCCGGCTGCTGCCGCTGTTCAGTGGTGGCTCGAGCTGTGGGCCGGATCCTGGGGGTTCTCGAGCGGCGCTCCTCACCTGTGAGTGAAAAGGGGAATTTGGGGTGTTGGGATAATGTCCGTGATGCCACCCACGGTTGTGGTGATTTCACTACCGCTGCTCTATATGGGGGTCCCGGGGATGGTGATGCGGAGCAGCCAGGTGTTGTGTTGCCCCTCCGTGGGTAGGGGTTGGTGATCCCGGGGCCCGGTGATGGCTTGGGAGGTGCAGGGCCTGGTGGGCGCAGGGACGCGGGGGCAGCGCTGTGCCTTGTGGCACTGTGGTACTCACTCAGCCTGAGACGTTGACACAGTTTTTTACGGTAAACCAAACGGCTGGTAAGACGGTCCCATGGACGGCTGCAATTGCTCTCCCAGTAGGTGACGGTGATGTCCCTCTTCCTTGCACCTTTGTTTACTTGTTGGTTGCGATGGGTCCCCACCGGTAACCCGCTCCCCGGCTTCAAGCTGGACCGGGGTAGCTCTACTCTTTGCCCGCAGGCGCTGGCCCTGAGAAACTGGTGCCTTGGCGGTGGCGGTGCCTCTCTTACACTGGTTGGGCTGTTGCCTTCAATCGGGACTTTGTTGTTGGGGGATCTACGTCCCCTTCACTGACGGATCTGGCAAATTCTGACGACTCCTAGCCTTGCCGGGGTCCGAGAGGCCCCTGCCCTGGTGCTGACTGTCCTTCGGAACACTGCTCCAGACCGCCGGGTCACTACCCGTCCGCGGTCCTTCCAGGAACTTCCAAACGGTCCCCCTCCAGACAGTCACCGCCGTTGCTGACCTTGCTGACCTGTCCTGCACACAGCTGGACTACTTCAGGCTTTCTCTCTGTCACCACTCTTGCTTTCCTCCTTTACCACTTTACTTCCTTCTACTTTCACTTCTTTAACTCATCTTAGCTGTTTACTCAAGCTCTCCCTGAGCTCTAACTGCCTGGTTTCCTCCCGCCTCCAGAGCTGTGTCCTCCTCGGTGGGCGGAGCCATCCGCCTGGCCCACCCCCTGGTGTGAACATCAGCCTCTGGAGGAAGGCAACAAGGATTTCTGGTTAGCTTTGGTGTTCCTAACTGGGATGTAGGGTGTGGTGGTGTGTGACCTGTGTCCCCTGGCTTGCCCAGGGCGACACAACATCACTGCACCCCCATATACACCTGTAATATACATCACTACACCCCTATATACACCTGTAATATACATCACTACATCCCTATATACACCTGTAATATACATCACTACACCCCCATATACACCTGTAATATACATCACTACACCCCTATATACACTTGTAATATACATCACTACACCCCCATATACACCTGTAATATACATCACTACACCCCTATATACACCTGTAATATACATCACTACACCCCTATATACACCTGTAATATACATCACTACACCCCCATATACACCTGTAATATACATCACTACACCCCTATATACACTTGTAATATACATCACTACACCCCCATATACACCTGTAATATACATCACTACACCCCCATATACACCTGTAATATACATCACTACACCCCTATATACACCTGTAATATACATCACTACACCCCCATATACACCTTTAATATACATCACTACACCCCTATATACACTTGTAATATACATCACTACACCCCCATATACACCTGTAATATACATCACTACACCCCTATATACACCTGTAATATACATCACTACACCCCTATATACACTTGTAATATACATCACTACACCCCTATATACACCTGTAATATACATCACTACACCCCTATATACACCTGTAATATACATCACTACACCCCTATATACACTTGTAATATACATCACTACATCCACATATACATCACTAGACCCCTATATACTACACCTGTAAAACTACATTGCCATATACTACATCACTACACCCAAATATTAGTCACCAGTCACTCCACTCCCCCCATTGTCCCCTCAGGTTACTAGTCACCACTCACCTTTCCCTCCTCAGGCACCTCTGTACGGTCTCCCGCTGACATCCTTCTTCTCTTGTACGGCTCCCCGCTGAGCTGCTTCCTCTCTCCGTACGGGCTCCGGCTGCTGCATCTTCTTCTCCTGCCGGGGCGGGAACTTTTCAAATGACACACACGCGCGCCGTACTGACGACATCAGGGCGCGCGCGTGTGTGTCACAGAGAAAGTGCCGGCAGGAAACAGAGGACAGATTCCTGAGTTCCGCTGCTGCACTGTGCGGTGCTGCAGTATCTGTCCTCTGTTCCTTGCCGGCACGCAGCGTGTGATGAGGGCAATCTGACCACGGGCCGCCCGGAGCCTGGAGCTCCGGACAACAGGTCAGATTGCCCTCATCAGTGACCGGCCAGCAAGGACGCCCGGAGCCAGACGGGACGGTCACAGAGAGTAGGCGGGCCGGATGTGGCCCGCGGGCCGCCCCTTGCCCAGGTCTGCATTAGAGACTCCATCTTTATTACCCCCTGTCAGCCCAATAAATCCCCAATAAACCAGCGCTGATAAGAGGTTTTTTTATTAATATTTTATACTTTTTATTGCTATCCTTGTTTTAGACACAAATTTATTCAAAACAATTCACACAATAGAACAAGGAAAAAGAAAGAAGAATAAACCACATATGGTAGAAATAAAAATAAAAGTAAAAATAAAGAATAAGTAATTGATAGTGCAGCAAACAGATACCAGGTGTCTGGTTGCAGTACCCCGGCCGGTAGTAGAGCAATTATTAAATCTAGTATAGTATATTAAGTGATGCTTCAAGGCATATGATATTTAATGTCAATTGAAACTATCACTACAATATGATTTTTCAGATACCTGGAGAGTTTTTTTCAATCCATAAGCAAAAAGGTTTTAATAGAGGCTTAGGCGGGCTTTGCACACTGCGACATCGCAGGTGCGATGTCGGTGGGGTCAAATTGAAAATGACGCACTTCCGGCATCGCATGCGACATCGCAGTGTGTAAAGTCTCGATGATACGATTAACGAGCGCAAAAGCGTCGTAATCGTATTATTGGTGCAGCCACGGCGTAATTCATAATTACGCTGATGCGACAGTCCGATGTTGTTCCTCGCTCCTGCGGCAGCACACATCGCTGTGTGTGAAGCCGCAGGAGTGAGGAACATCTCCTACCGGCGTCACCGCGGCTTCCGTAGGTTATGCGGAAGGAAGGAGGTGGGCAGGATGTTTACATCCTGCTCATCTCCGCCCCTCCGCTCCGATTGGCCGCCTGCCGTGTGACGTCACAGTGACGCCGCACGACCCGCCCCCTTAACAAGGAGGCGGGTCGCCGGCCACAGGGACGTCGCACGGCAGGTGAGTGTGTGTGTGAAGCTGGCGTAGCGATAATTTTCGCTACGCCAGCTATTACCACATATCGCTGCTGCGACAGGGGCGGGGACTATCGCACTCGGCATCGCGGCATTGGCCTGCGATGTCGCAGTGTGCAAAGTGCCCCTTAAATTATAAGCAGCAATTTCAGCGTTCCAAGTGCCTTTAAATGAATTTGAAGAAACTGCACTTCAGGATTGTAGTGAGGATTGTAGTGAGGATGAGGTGCCCCAGCTCATCACTTGATGAGCTGGGGCACCTCATCCTCACTACAATCCTCACTAGTGTAGTAGTAGTGACGATTGTAGTGAGGATGAGGTGCCCCAGCTCATTACTTGATGAGCTGGGGCACCTCATCCTCACTACAATCCTCACTAGTGTAGTAGTAGTGACGATTGTAGTGAGGATGAGGTGCCCCAGCTCATCACTTGATGAGCTGGGGCACCTCATCCTCACTACAATCCTCACTAGTGTAGTAGTAGTGACGATTGTAGTGAGGATGAGGTGCCCCAGCTCATTACTTGATGAGCTGGGGCACCTCATCCTCACTACAATCCTCACTAGTGTAGTAGTAGTGACGATTGTAGTGAGGATGAGGTGCCCCAGCTCATCACTTGATGAGCTGGGGCACCTCATCCTCACTACAATCCTCACTAGTGTAGTAGTAGTGACGATTGTAGTGAGGATGAGGTG
The DNA here is from genome assembly GCF_048569485.1 of Anomaloglossus baeobatrachus. Classification (NCBI taxonomy): domain Eukaryota; kingdom Metazoa; phylum Chordata; class Amphibia; order Anura; family Aromobatidae; genus Anomaloglossus; species Anomaloglossus baeobatrachus. Next base: position 678,779,769 of record NC_134356.1, read on the forward strand.
CCCCAACTCATCACCTCATCCTCACTACAATCCTCACTACAATCGGGAAGCAGCGTGCAGCCTTCACTCCGTGAGAGATCGGTGCTGCTGGCTGTCAGCGGTAACAGCGGTAACGCTGACAGACGCGTTACCATAGCAACGGTGCTCTCGAAGCCGCGGTTAGCGGTGACGTCACCGCTAACTGCGTTGCTATGGCAACGGTGATCTCCGTTAATGACCGGCTGTGTCAGCCGGTCCCTAACGGAACGGGGAGTCGACCGTGTGCTAGAGCATGTCGCCGGTACACGGCGATACACATATGTGCACCGTGTACCGGAGAGTGCAATGACAGGTCCTACATGACGCGTCATAGTCATGTGACCAGTCTGTAGCCAATGAGATAATAGCCACGTGACGGGTCACATGGCTATTTTGACGTCACGATAGGTCCTGCATCACTGCTGGCAGTGATGGTCACCGGGAGGATTCAGCGATCATCGGATGGAATAGCTGCAGGAGACAGAGTGCAGGAGGGATCGCGGGGACCGGTAAGTGTTATGGCAATGTTTATTAACTGTTTGTGTACATTTATCATGCATTTTTATGTGTTTGTGATTGCCTCCCATTATAGCCTATTGGTTCGAGTTTGGTTCGTCGAACGTTCGACGAACCGAACTCGAACGGGACCTCCGTTCGGCGAACCGAGCTCGAGCCGAACCGCGACCGGTTCGCTCATCTATAATGATTAGATATGCAGATTCTTCTCATGATGCTGCATTGTTAGTGTTTTGCTCCTAAACATCTAAATTTAAATTTGTATTTTTTGTTAGTATTTTGTAAATCCACATTTGGCTTTCACACTGCCTGCATCCTTCTGAGCTCTCAATCTGATTCAAGCAAGTCTTGACCAAAATCTGATCCCAGGTCTCTTCTACACGTTCCCAGTGTTGGTGTATACTGGCAGGTTCACTTGGGAATGTGTGTTGCCCCTGGACTATCAGGTTGTCACAAGGTACTGCACAAGCTGCCCTTCTGTTCAGTATTCCGAATCCCTCATGGTTCTGTGTCCCTATCTTGCAGTGTTGCCTCCAACAGCAAATCAAATCCTAGATACACACTGCACCACACCCACCAGGCACACAAGTAGACGGCTTGAGTGGAATAGAGTCACCCACCTGGGGGGTCAGGGAAGGGAAGTGAGTAGGGTAGTCAGAGTGAAGTAAGAGAAGAGTGAGTGAGAGGAGGTTGGGAGTGGTGGCTCCGAAGTGAAGCTGTGTAGGTTGCAGACGGTGGTCTGGACCTAGAGGAGTCGGACCCCCGGTCGCAGGGGATTGCAGCTAGATGCCTGGACCTGTCAAGGAGGACTGTCAGCAGCTTGGCACTGTCACCGGTCTGGGACCAAAGGCACGGCGGGGTACATGGAGCCTAGGTCGAGGAGAAGCTTCAAGCAACCCGGCATTTAACCTGATGAGAATGGAGCCTTCATTAACTGTTCCAACCCACTCCAGAATCGGGGCACTAGCGCAACAAGGGGGATAGGGCCTTCCAAAGAAACGGTCCAAAAAAATCCCAAGCGTGAGCCCTGAAAGCAGGCTCCCACACTTAGCCATAGTGGGGAGTGGGGCCCGGGAAGTTTCAGACTACTGGGCCACCATGTTTAAGTTAAACTTAGTGCCAGGAGGCAGGTCACAGATCACCAGGCAACACTGTAGGGGACGGGACCCGGACGAGCTCCCCTCAAGCAGCAAAGATACCCCGAGATTTCGTTTACCCGGTTGTCAGCGTCTGCTTATTGACTTAGTGAGTACCTGAGTGATCCCTGCACCCTACGGCATCCCACCGAGTCCCGGGGCCTTCCCCTACCCGTGGAGGGCAACGACACCTTGATGCCCCACTTCATCACCCCGGGTAGTCCCATCGGCAGTGGCGGTATCCCTTCATTACTGTACACCATGGGTGGCGTCACGAACTATACCTCCCCTGTAAATAACTTTCCCCTTTTACATTTAGAAGTGGCCCTGAGCCCCCGGGTCCGGAGACCCTCGAGCCACAAGTCATCACATGGATCCGAGCGGTTCGATCCGCTGCAGAGGTGGCACACCTCTAAATTACCTAGCATCATGAATAGGATTTGGACAGGACCCACTAACCTGGGTGACGTGCGCCTTGAAAGTCCAAACTGTGTGTCAAAGGTCCCGTTTCCTGCCATTTCCGCCATCTTCCACCATCTTTGGTGCCAAAATGCCGTCTTCTGGACCAAAAGCGTGCAAAGCAGAAGCCCCGCCATTCGTCCTGAGAGTCTGCCTGGAACCGGAAGTTCCCAGCGGGCCCCAGTGCAGCAGTGAGTGGCGGGCGAAAACTGAGGGGGCGTGACGGCATGTAATAGCGGAAGAGAAGCAGGGATGCCAAGACTCCGCCATAATGTTCCTGGACACCGCAGAGGGAAGATGGTGGCTGCGCGAGACTGGTCACCGGAGCCCGCTGCTCCCGGGACCGCAACCTTGATCGAACAAGAGACGGAACAGCTCTGCAGGAGGATGCGGATGCAATTCCTCTTCATACTGGACCACTGGAGGGAAGAGATGAGGAGCCTGGCAATGGTGGTACGAGCCCATGAGATAGAAGTCCCACGCGAGGAGTAGGTAAGCAGTTACCCAGTCCCAGTTGATCCGATTGATCCGGCCTATGCGGCTGTGGGATTCGGTCTGCCCCCGCCCGCTGCAAGCACTCTACCACTGTCACCTTCGTCCTCGGCGAACGCCGAGCTGCCTATCTCAACCATGGCAGCGGAACCTTCAGCCCCAATCTGCGAGGAGCCAGCTGCGAGCTCCAGACCCCATCACTCCACCAGGCCACGACAGCGGTTACCCTGATACCGGCCCAACCAGACCCGGCCGCATTACCGGGCCCGTACCTTGATACAGAGCACCCGGACTCTGCACATCCGGCTGCGGAGCAGTCAGTCCCTTTTCCCATCGTGGCGGAGGCAGAACCTGAGGAGCTGTCAGTTCCGCCACAGCGCGGCATCCCAGCAGCTGCTGGGGCCGCAGGAGTTCACATAAAACCAGTACCAGAGATCGAAGTGAAGCCTGACATCAGCTCCCATGATTGGGAGAGGCATTGGCGACGGCTGATGTGGTTCCGTGCAAAAGCGTTTGCTAGAGAGCGGCGCAGGAGAAGAATCGCCGCTCGGGAGCTTATGAGTGAAAATGCCATTTGGGTCCGGGACCCACAGGACTGTGGCCCAATGCAGCGTTGCACCCTGGAGGGGACGCTGGCGCAGGTAGACCCCGATTGCCTGTTGCAGTGATGTTATTGGTACCTTGCTATCTAAAGTTAAGAATGTTAGAAAAATCAGTGCTTTCCTTTTCTTGTTTTTCATAGTTTATTATTTTTCTTGAGAATGCTAAGTAGTGTTTGTATGCAAAAACGATTACCACCGGGTTTAATCAACTGAATACTTCATCTTATTATGAACTTATAATAATGTTTTCACCTGGTGAACGGACTACGGTTCTTTTATAGGTGTTTTAGTAGTAAAAATGGACCATGGCTGCGGGACTGGTTGCGGCCAGCATGGACTTGTGCTAATTGTAAATAGTTGCACCTCCTATGCCTAACAGAGTCATCTTTTCAACACCCGAGACCTTAACCTGGTCACAGATCTAAAAGTAGGAATGCAGCGGGTCAGGTTGTTTGGGTGGCGGCTTGACAGGATCCGGGACGTTGGGACTGGACTGTCGCAGGAAGAGGCTGCAACAGAGCAGGTTGAGCCTCCACTACTAGCATAACCGGTAGCGTTCCATGGTTAAAGATGAACTGTAAGGGGTACTTTGCACACTAGAACATTGCAGCTGCTATGTCGGTGGGGTCAAATCGAAAGTGACGCACATCCGGCGTCGCTGTCGATATCGTAGTGTGTAAAGCGTTGTTGATGCGATTGAAGAGCGCAAAAGCGTCGTAATCTTATCATCAGTGTAGTGTCTGACATTTTCATAATTGCGCGGCAGCGACGGTACGATGTCGTTTTTCATACCTGCAGCAGCACACATCGTTGTGTGAGAAGCCGCAGGAGCGAGGAACATACGCTTACCGGCTCACACCGGCTATGCGGGAGGATGGAGGTGGGCGGGATGTTTACGTCCCACTCATCTCCGCCCCTCCGCTTCTATTGGCCGCCTGCCGTGTGACGGCGCTATGACGCCACAGAACCCACCCCCTTAGGAAAGATGCGGGTCACCGGTCAGAGCAACGTCGCAGTGCAGGTGAGTGCATGTGAAGCTGCCGTAGCGATAATGTTCGCTACGGCAGTGATCACAAGATATCGCTGCTGCGACGGGGGCGGGTACTGTCGCGCTCGGCATCGCAAGCATCGACTTGCGATGTCGTAGTGTGCAAAGTACCCCTAAGAGTTTAAAGTAACGTTTAAGAAATGTGCCTCCCTAATGTGGGACGTGAACCTGTAAATAAAATGTTATTCTTTTCTTCCAGTTGCCAAAAATAAACCTCTGGATGTCCTGTAGCTTGGGGACGAGCTACGTTTAACCAAGGGGTAATGTGTGATGCCCCTGGACTATCAGGTCGTCACAAAGTACTGCACAAGCTGCCCTTTCATGCAGTATTTCGAGTCTCTCATGGTTCTGGGTCCCTATCTTACGGTGTTGCCTCCAACAACAAATCAAATCCTAGATACACACTGCACCACACCCACCAGGCACACCAGTGGACGGCTTGAGTGGAATAGAGTCACCCACCTGGGGGGTCAGGGAAGCGAGGTGAGTAGTGTAGTTAGAGTGAAGTAAGAGAAGAGTGAGTGAGAGGAGGTTGGGAGTGATGGCTCCCAAGAGAAGCTGTCTAGGTTGCAGAGGTGGTCTGGACCTAGAGGAGTCGGACCCCCAGTTTCAGGGGATTGTGGCTCGGTGCCTGGACCTGTCAAGGAGGATGGTCAGCAGCCTGGCACTGTCACCGGTCCGGCATGGCGGGGTCACGGAGCCTAGGTCGGGGAGAAGCTTCAGACAACCCGAAAATTAACCTGAGGAGAACGGAGCCTTCATGATCTGTTCCCACGTGCTCCAGAATCAGGGCACTAGTGCAACGAGAGGGATAGGGCCTTCCAAACAAACGGTTCAAGAAAATCCCAAGCTTGAGCCATGAGAGCAGGCTACCACACTTAGCCACAGCGGGGAGCGGGGCCTGGCAACTTTCAGACTACTGGGCCACCACGTTGAACTTAAACTTAGTGCCAGGAGGCAGGTCACGGATCACCAGGCAACACCGTAGGGGATGGGACCCGGACGAGCTCTTCTCAAGCGGCAAAGATACCCCGAGATTTGGTTTACCCGGTTGTCAGCGCCTGCTTATTGACTGAGTGAGTACCTGAGTGATCCCTGCATCCTACGGCATCCCACCGAGTCCCGGGGCCTTCCCCTACCCATGGAAGGCAACGACACCTTGCTGTCCTACTCCATCACCCCGAGTACTCCCATCGGCAGCGGCGGTATCCCTTCATTACCATACACCACGAATAGCATTACGAACTATACCTCCCCTGTAAATAACTTCTTCATCTCTACCCACATGTGTTGGATTGGCTTGAGGTCTGGGGACTCTGGAGACAATGTAGCTTCTCTACTTCATTGTCATTGAACTATTTTTCCTCCAATCTCGCCGTATACTTTGGGTTGTTGTCCTGCTGGAACACTATGTCGTCCTTTTCATACCGATAGTACTTGAGTGTATAAAGTAATTCGTCTTGTAGGATACTCACATATAGATCAGCATTGAGACCACCATCCATCCTGGTCAGGTATCTAGCACCTTTGGCTGTGAAACACCCCCATATCATCAGGCTTCCTCCACTTAACTTGACAGCTCCTTCCATTTCTTGATCATTAGCCCCTTTTCCTTTGTTTTTTCCAGACCCATTTGCCCCCAGCAGAGACATCTATTGATTTTCATCTCATCACTCCAAATCACACGTTTCCAATTTTCCACTTTTTGTACTTTTTTGCAAGCTTGAGCCAACGCTTATTATGATGATATTGAAGTCAAGTCTTCTTCACCTTTATTTTGGGCCACCATTCCACACTTGTGTAACATATGTTGCTCGGTGCTTGCATGGACATCTGTGTCTCCAGAACTGATAGATCTTGTGATAAGCCGAATTGTTGACTCCTATATTTGCCTGGACGTCACCTCTTTGCTTTTGGATGAACAGACTTTATTTCATATTCTTCTAGCTGTCATGGCCTCACATGATGCAATTTTCTTGGCCGAGAGACAGCGATCGATGAGCTGGATGATGCTATGTCTCTATTCTAGGAAAATCTTCCTCATGGCTCACTGGATTTGAACCAGTGACCTTTCACTTGAAAACCAACTGGTCACGCTGTACAAAGGGGCTAGTAAGACGTAGTACAGCGTATTCCCCACTAGGTGGCAGCAGTGTAGTGAAGGCGAGTCAAAGTAACACTGTAATAGAAAGGCAGCTGTAGTACAGCAGAGTTACTTCAGAAGGCAGTTAACAGGCGAACCACCAGGGGGCCATAGAGTAGTCAAACAGTCAGGGTCAAGCCAGGAAAGTCAAGTCACTGCAAAAAGAGGATCAATATCAAGTTAGAACACAGAACCAAGTGAGAAGCCGGGAGATTAGGAATACAGAGGGAAATACAAACAACAGACAGGAGCGGGAAGTCAGGGACTGGGGCAGAGACAAATGGGGGAGGGTACAGGTCAGGGCATGGTAACAAGGAGTCAGATAAAACAGGAAATCTCACCAGAGCTAGTCACAGGCTGCAAAGAAAAAATATAACCAGCACAGGAATGCAAGTGCAGAGGCCAAATATAGTGTCTCCAGAAACCAGAATGAGGCTGATGGGAGTTAACCCCTGACATGACTAGGCCAGATCTGGGAAACTCTGAAGTGGAGAATACCGGGCCTGGATCATGACACAACTAAAGTTGATGGAACCAGCCAAAAACCGGGAGCAGCAGATCACTGACAGATTGAAAAAAAAATTCCGATCCGCTCCGGAGTCCGGTGCCCATATAAGTCAATGGGGACCAGAATCCGGAGATTAAAAGCATTTGTGGGGGGGATACGGGGGTAGAAGCAAGCGTGGTCTACTCACCCAGGCTGTGTCATGGCGGCAAACTCCTTCTGGGTCACACTTTTTCCTTCCGGAGCCGACAATTCAATATTCACTACTTTGCCCACCCACCAGCGCGTGTAATTGGTTACAGTAAGATGCGCCCCCACCCTGAGTGGCAACGTGTCAGCTGACTGCAACCGATCACAGGAAGGAGCTTTTTTTTTTTAATTGAAATAAATAATTTAAAAAAAAAACATCAAAAAGCTTTCCTACCCATGCACTGGAAGAACCTCTAACCCTTGAAACTAACGATCTCCCTGCCATCTGAGAGCGGAGCCGTGATTGGACACAATCCTACTAGCATCTGTGTCTCAGGGCATAGGATTCCGCACAGACGAGATCTGATCTAACCTTGCTGAAACTGATCTATCCAGACACGAGAAGCACACATCGCGCAGGGACTGCATCTGCCTTGGAATCTCCAGACTGGTATAGTTTTTCAGGTAACCTGCACTGGGTACCTGTCACGGGTGTCCCGGTGTATCGTTGCATTCCTGCAACACTCCTGTGGTTAGCGCCAGGAGTGCGGGAAGTTTAAACATACCAAGGGGAGCTTGGTTTTATGTGGAGCGCATGTTTTATAGCAATATTTGCAAGACTTGGAGGAACTTTAGCTTTCCTTGTGAAGCTATTTAAACATTCTCACACACAGTATATATAAAAAATACTGTTCTGATTCTGAACGGACCGTATTATTGGAAAATATATTTTTATTTGACGCCTTTATTTCTCCTCCTTTATTTCTCCATCTGTGACAAAGACGTCCAACCCTTCTTCAGTATACCTACGTTTTAATTGTATAATTTCTATCTGTAGGTGGTAGCCGCTGGCCGGGGCTCCACACACGTTTTAGAGGAAGAATTTTTTCACAGTATACATAGTGGTATTTATGTGTTTTATGGTCCTTTGTACATTTTTATCGCAAGTTTTTCATCATTGAAATAAGGATAGAAATAAATAAAAATTTAAATTAAACCTTAATTCAGCGCAGATTTGACATATAGGAATTATTTCTATTTTGATTTAGTTTACTCTTGGCAAAATAGGGGGTTTTGCTTGAAAATCTAGCTGCAGAATTATAGGAACATTGGGTTTGATCGCTAATCATTATCCTATGGATATTTTCTAATTACATTATATATATATATATATATATATATATATATCTATATCTATATATATATAGATATATATAGATATAGATGTATCTAGCTCAGCATAAATAGGTACATCCCTTTCGTCCCTGGGAAAGTATGATTTTAATCAATATTTCGCTGAACAATTTCCAGAATTTTGAGAAGACGGAGATTCATATAATATTTTTTTTGTTCTCGTCACAGTTTTGAAGCTGTGAGCTTCAAAAACATTTATCTCGGTCTCATCATTCCAGAGGACAGAGTCCCAGTAAACTAAGATAAATGTTTTTGGAGCTGATGGCTTCAAAACTGGCTAATGCAAAAGTGAGAACAAAGAAATATGCCTGGCACCTACTGTGAGACCTGGTCATGGCAGTGTCAATTGCCGGCCTCTGTTTGGCTGGCCGCATGTATTGCTGTGCAGGGATTCAACAGGTATCTGCACTGCAATGTATGTCAACACACCCAGCTGAAGTAGACGCTAGGGTCAGTGGACTTCTTCCCCTCTGAGGCCCGTCTGCAATCTCTATGACCGCGATTCTTACATCCCTGCTCCGATCACTCCATGCCCATGGTAAATGTGCACTTTTCCAACATGAATACTGTGATCCAAAACTCAAATCTAAGGCCACTGCTGGTTTTCTGAATAAGAGCAGGGTGAAAGAGATTCAGTGGCTGATTGTCTCCTGATCTGACCCCAACTATGGGGGATTCTGAGGAGACGAGTGGTCATCACTCTCCATCCAGCGTCTGGGATCTAGAAGTAGCTTGTTCTGAAGAATGGAAAAAGATAGGTGTTGTGATAAGTCACCTTTTTGTCCATTTCAGCCTTAGAAGACTTGTTGCTATCCTTATATATCATGGAGGTCGTACACAATACTAGATGTAGTAGCTGTTGATGAGGGGTGTACTCATTTTTTAACTGACTCATTTGAGTAAAACTGTAGATGTGGTCCCTAAAAAAGCAGGTTTTGTGAATTTTGTAGGAAAAATGAGAAATTGCTGATAAAAGTTTAACCCTTCTAACTTCCTAACCAAAATAATTATGTTCCAAAAATTGTGCTGATGTAAAATAGAGATGTGAGAAATATTATTCTATTATCTGTTTTGTGTGACATAACTATATACTAAATATTATTTGATCTGTTTTGTGTGACATAACTTTTGAATTGAAGAGAATTAAAATTCACAGTTTGAAAATTGCAAAATTTTTGGCAAATTTCCATTATTTTCACAAATAAATGCAAAAAATATCGTTTTCAATTTACCACTATCATGAAGTACAATATGTCAAGAAAAAACAATGTCAGAATCACCGGGATATGTTGAAGCATTTCAGACTTATTACATCATAAAGTAACACTGGTCACAATTGCAAAAAATTGCGTGGTCAGGAAGGTGAAAACGTGCTTGGGGTTGAAGGGGTTAAATTATTGGGGAATGATATGGATGCAGCATTATAGAGATGCATCGGCCGTAAATGCCATTATCATATTAAACAAGCTTTGGAAACAATAATATAACAAGAAATTCACAAAACAGGTCTGGCCTGGGGACAGTTCCTGATGAATGAAGCAGTATCTTTTGAAACGTGTTAAGGTAATTCCCAACTTTGGACACACGAGGCACTCATTGAGCTTCTGTTGTGATATCAGACCTCAGTGGATGCAGGTTGCACACCTCCACCAGCTGGGGCACCGTCTGTGCACAGCAGAATTGTGATTTGTTCGTTGATTTATAGCCTTGGAGTGAAGACCTACTAGAGAGAATTTACTGCTCCTGGCGTAGTGTAGTCAATTGAGGACAATGACCCTTCAATATTTGGATTGAGCATGGTTAAGATCCTAGCTCTATTTTAGGCTATATGCCTTGTTTACCCTTTACCCTCCTCCCCAATATTACTGACATACTTGCAGAGGTGTAACTACAATAGACACAGCGGTTGCAATTGCACCCGTTCCCTGGAGATTAAATGGCCAAAAGAGTTCCTTTGGCTTATGTAACGACTGCTGATTCACATATAAATGGCGGCCTCTATGGGACCTCATTCCCTAAATGCCAATTAAAAACGGTGATCAGGAATAAGCCTGTACCACCTCTCAGCATCAGAAAAACTCTGGGATTTCAGCTACTACGACTAGCTGAGACCCTGGGTAACATGATCAGTGTTGGTTTTTACGGTTCTCGAATGCATGATTTGTTGAATAACAGTGTTCATGTAAAATGATAGTATGATCCCCATTGAAAATCATTTCTCTCTTCTCTGACCTGGTCAACTATGTCAGATGAGAGAGAAAAGGTGTCTCCTGGTCCTCACAGTACCTTGATATCAGAAAGGTTCTCCCTAGATCCACTTCCTCTTCTTTACGGTCCATAATGGAGGGTGCAAGCGCTATGCGCCTGCCATGATCTGCTATGATCTGCCTCCGGCACCCAGCAACAGTCAGGAGCCAGTTTCATTGCTTCCTGAGATTAGACCCTATCAAATTGTTCAAAACCCCAATATTTTGTAAATATAGGGAACACTTGGGTGCGCCTCTCTCCTCTCACCCTCATTGTTGTTCTGGGAGAGAAGGGAGATACATTACAATGCTGTCAATGAAGAATAAAATACATTTTTTAGCTCGCTTCAAATAAATCCTTCCCCATTATCCCCAATGTCCTAAACCCCACCTTAATAACTACGTACCGTGTCATCCCCATAGTGAGCTAAAAACATGGTTTCTTTGTTTCTTAGTTAGGGTTAAGGTGACGGTTATTGTTAAAGCTAAAAAAAACGTATATAATAATTTTAAAAATAAAATAAAATAAAAAAATTGCTAGTTAGATTGGGTTTGCTTTTTTTTATTTAGGCAGGGACATAAAATAACATGTTGTGCAGAATGCTCAGTGTGGAGCAGGGGTACAAGCTTCTTCTTGTAGTCCTGGGATGAATACCGAATCTGCCTCTAAAGCAGAGATGTTTCAGGTAGTAATGACTCGGCTTCCTCCATGGGATCCCACAACCCAATCAGAAACGGAATCGGTTATCACTGCGAAAACATCAGATGCAGTGACACTGTGGCATCCCAAGCAGTCCTTTTCCCACAATTCTCCCCCCCCCCCTTTCTTTAGAAGCTTCTGGCATCAAAGTACATGTCACTAATTTTATCCCATTTGACTTTTCAAGTTTTTTGCTACCCCAAAAGTCCTTTAATTAATTGCCCACCAAATAAATATACCAGCGCATCTCAATAAATTAGAATATCAACAAAAAGTTCATTTATTTCAGTAATTCAAAATAAAAAGAAAACACATATATTATATAGAGTCATTACACACAGAGGCATCTGTTCCTATATATTATATAGAGTCATTACACACGTTTGTTATATATTATATAGAGTCATTACACACAGAGGGATCTATTTCACATGTTTGTTATATATTATATAGAGTCATTACACACAGAGGGATCTATTTCCTGTTTTATTATATATTATATAGAGTCATTACACACAGAGGGATCTATTTCCTGTTTTATTATATATTATATAGAGTCATTACACATAGGGGATCTCCAGTATTTCATGTGTTTATTATATGTTATATAGAGTCGTTACACAAAGGGATCTATTTCACGTGTTATTATATATTAAATAGAGTCATTAAAAACAGAAGGATCTATTTCACACGTTATTATATATTATATAGAGTCATATGTAAAGTTATATATGTAACTTTTTGATTGCGCTTTATTTAACTTTTTTTTAATAGCTGTATAATGAAAACAATTTTTGCTACATTTATTTTTTTAATGTGTTCACTGAAAAGGGTAAACTAGTGAGACAGTTTTATAGATCGGGTTGTTATGGACGTGGCAATACCAAATAAGTAAACTTTCTTCTTTTTTTTTTACACAAATATATATATTTATTGGATGCATTTTTTTGTTCGACATTTTCTAATTCTCTTTAAAATATAATTACATTTTTTTACTTTTTTACTTAGTCCCCATATGTGGCATTAAGTTTTGCTGCTCTGATCTCGGTATTAGAGGTCATCAAGTCGACTTTGAGTCACTATGGTGACAATCGGGCCCTTGTGATGTAATCATGAGAGCATCAATCAGAGAAGAGAGGGAATGCAGTCCCTCTCTCAATCTTTTAAGTGCTTTGGTCAATATAATTTATGGTGGAAAGGTGGTTAAACAGCCTGGGATGGCGTTGGGACTGTCCCTGGCTCTGAGAGCCGGAGCTTGGTTCTCAGAAAAACTGAGGCCCCAGGGGCAATCATGCCGGGCACAGTGATAAAGTCTGCACGATTGCCAGGACTTACATATACGTTCTGGATCAGGAGCTACCTCCTTTCTAGGACGTATAGGTACGTGAGGGGGTTAAAGATTGCAATAAGGTTTTATATAAATGAATTATATAAAAAATAGGGAAAAATAAATAAAATACACAGAATAATTTCCTGGTTTTCTGCTGCCTCAACTTGCAATTTGTACTGTGGGAAGCATAACAAAAAAAACATATCTCTGTCTGCCCTGGGGGAGAAGTCTTTAACGTTCTTCTTCTCATTAACCTAAGATTACATGGTTCTTGTTCTGGAAGTCAATCACATTCCACAAAGATACCTTCCCTATGACTGTGTCAAAACAGCATGAAAACTAAAATGAATATTGCTGGATGTTTTCCAGGACATTGAAGACATATATGTTCCTCTCCGGAAACTCTGATCAGACCTGCCTTGGTTGCTGAATATGTTGTACCTCAAACATCTGTCGGCCATCAAAAATCCATTCCCACAGTTAAAAACCAACATATAAAGTGTGCTTCCCAAACAACATTGGGGAATCAAATACGAAGGCATGTGTTTTGATGGCCACATGAATGTTGGACTTAAAATCCTCAGATTGATTCCAATCATGTTCAGAGTTTAGGGTTTTACCTTTGAAATGATGGGACATATTTGATTAAAATTTCGTGAAATTATAGTATAGAAAAAGAAAAGAAAATATTCAAATTAATTCCCTGGTTATATTCTTTGTGAAAAAACTTCAACAGTAAAATACATCTAGTAGACCAAATCTCTGTGTGTCCCAGGATAAGAAGCTTTTATCGGCTTCTTTATATTGACCTGAGATTACACCTTATACTTTCAGTAAGTCAAGCAGTTTTTCTGCCCTGTGACCATGAGATAGAGATTCAAGAGAACTTAACCCAAAACCTTGTTTTATGTCCTGCTCTAGAATAATCTTTGTAAAACATCTAATTTATTGCTGTTCAGGTTGGCAGTGATGGCTGAGTGGTTAAGGTGTTAGACTCGAAATCCAATGGGGTCTCCCCACACAGGTTCAAATCCTGTTCACAGTGCTATATTTTACACATATTAATGAGAAGAAATTAATTTCCTTTAGAAATAAATCTCTATAATACTATGGTTGACATTTGAGCAAAAAGAAGCAGGAAACTTGGGAATTTAACTGTTTAGTTCATTTTTTACACTTTTTCTAATTTTTATTTAATTAAACTTTATTTGGGTCTTCAATTTACTTAAAAAGCTGTAAAGTATGCTTTTATTAGCAAATAGTTAAAAAAGAGACAGAGACAGGTCTGATCTGAGGTTTCTTGGAACATGGAAAGAAGTAGTCGGCGTCATGAGAAATATAGACCTTCACTTATTTCATATATCTTACTATTTTTGAGTCTAACAAGAAAGACATTTGTATTGTAGATGGCAGTTATTCATTTGCACAATGATTTTAGACTTATCTCAACCATAGATTTATAGGGATTTCCTTCTGAAGGAAGTTAAATATCTCTTTTTAAAATGTATAAAATACATCGCTGGGAACAGGATTATAACCTGTGCAGGGAAATCCCCATGGGTTATCAAGTCCAACGCCTTAACCACTCGGCCACCTCAGCCAATCTGTACAGCAAGTTATCAGATGTTTTTGCAAAATTCACTTAATAGTCAGGTCTAAAAGAAGGTGTTGGGTTAAGTTTACTTTGATTATATTGACAATATGGTCATAGGAAAGAAATCTTGCTTAACTTACTGACAGAGAAAGGTGTGATCTCAGATCAGCATGAAGAAAATGATAATAGCGTTGTATCCTTGGGCATAATGAGATGTGGTCTACTAGATATTTTTTACTGCTCGATTTGTGTTTTGCAACAGAATGCAACCAGGGAATTAATCTGTATATATTTTTTTCTTTTTCATAAACTTTTTCTATATTTTGATTTCGCTAAACATTCATGAGCTAAGTCCCATTTTTTCAAAGGTAAAACCCTGCACTCTGAACATAATATGAACCATAATGCGGATTTCAAGTTTAACGTTCATGTAGCCATCAAGCCTTGTAGCCTTTTCTGATGGTTCTCCAATGTCTTTTGGAAATAAGTTTTTCTGCTTGTGGTTGAATGTGGGAATGGACTTTTGATTTGCCGATAGACGTTTTGGGCAGAGCATATTCAGAAACATAGACAGGTTTGATCAGAGCTTCCTGAGAAGAATAAAGGATATCGCCAATGTCCTGGAAACATCAAGTAATTTACATTTTAGTTTTATTTATGAAACAAATTTAGACCCAAAGATTAGAAAATGAAGGGTTCACCAATTTTTAAATCAGTTGACCCATTTTATGTATTAAAAATAAACTTTTACACTTTTTCAGAAGTTAGTCCAAGTGAACCTCAAGAGTAAAGATGAGCGAACCAGTCGCAGTTTGGCTCGAGTTCGGTTCGCCGACGGGCATCTCGTTCGAGTTCAGTTCGGCAAATGTTCGACGAGCCGAACTTGAACCGCATAGGAAACAATGGCAGGCAATCACAAACACATAAAAACACCTAGAAAACACCCTCAAAGGTGTACAAAAGGTGACAAACAACTCACAACACAAACACATGGGAAAGTGACAAGGACATATACTCATGTGAAAACAAAAGAGTAGGACAAGGAAAAAGAGGAGGAGACACAGATATAGGCATGGCACGCCCTTCTAAAATCATGTAAAACACTGAAAAGGTGACTTCAAGTGGAGACTCCCTTTTTTCCAAAAATTAGGCCACACACACACCCACCCCTTCAGTGGCAGCACTTGTGCCCCAGTTGTACACTTCACAGGTAGATTTGCATCAAGCACATTCAAAAATACGCCATACCAAACCGTCCCCAGGATGACACCGGGGTAGGTAGCAAAGTCTTTCCTGATCCCAACACTGTGCATCTTGGATCATTTTTATAAACAATGTAAGCAAGGGTTACTCTAAGCGCAGTCTCCCTTTTTTCCAAAACTTGGGCCACACACACACACACACCCCTTCAATGGCAGCACTTGTGCCCCAGTTGTACACTTCACAGCTAGATTTGCATCAAGCACATTCAAAAATACGCCATACTTATCCGTCCCTAGGATGACACCGGGGTAGGTAGCAAAGTCTTTCCTGATCCCAGCGCTGTGCATCTTGGATCATTTTTAAAACACAGCAAGGGTTACTCCAAGAAGAGTCTCCCTTTTTTCCAAAAATTGGGCCACCCAGACACCCCATCAGTGGCAGCACTTGTGCCCTAGTTGTACACTTCACAGCTAGATTTGCATCAAGCACATTCAAAAATACGCCATACTTAACCGTCCCCAGGATGACCCCGGGGTAGGTAGCAAAGTCTTTCCTGATCCCAGCGCTGTGCATCTTGGATCATTTTTAAAACACAGCAAGGGTTACTCCAAGAAGAGTCTCCCTTTTTTCCAAAAATTGGGCCACACAGACACCCCATCAGTGGCAGCACTTGTGCCCTAGTTGTACACTTCACAGCTAGATTTGCATCAAGCACATTCAAAAATACGCCATACTTAACCGTCCCCAGGATGACACCGGGGTAGGTAGCAAAGTCTTTCCTGATCCCAGCTCTGTGCATCTTGGATCATTTTGATAAACAATGTAAGCAAGGGTTACTCTAAGCGCAGTCTCCCTTTTTTCCAAAACTTGGGCCACACACACACACACCCACCACTTCAGTGGCAGCACTTGTGCCCCAGTTGTACACTTCACAGCTAGATTTGCATCAAGCACATTCAAAAATACGCCATAATTAACCGTCCCCAGGATGACACCGGGGTAGGTAGCAAAGTCTTTCCTGATCCCAGCTCTGTTCATCTTGGATCATTTTTATAAACAATGTAAGCAAGGGTTACTCTAAGCGCAGTCTCCCTTTTTTCCAAAACTTGGGCCACACACACACACCCACCCCTTCAGTGGCAGCACTTGTGCCCCAGTTGTACACTTCACAGCTAGATTTGCATCAAGCACATTCAAAAATACGCCATACTTAACCGTCCCCAGGATGACACCGGGGTAGGTAGCAAAGTCTTTGCTGAACCATGACTTGTTCATCTTGGCTCCTTTTAAAAAACACAGCAAGCAAGGGTTACTCCAAGCGGAGTCTCCCTTTTTTCTAAAAATTGGGCCCCACACACACCCCTTCAGTGGCAGCACTTGTGCCCCAGTTGTACACTTCACAGCTAGATTTGCATCAAGCACATTCAAAAATACGCCATACTTAACCGTCCCCAGTATGACACCGGGGTAAGTAGCAAAGTCTTTCCTGATCCCAGCGCTGTGCATCTTGGATCATTTTTAAAACACAGCAAGGGTTACTCCAAGAAGAGTCTCTCTTTTTTCCAAAAATTGGGCCACACAGACACCCCATCAGTGGCAGCACTTGTGCCCTAGTTGTACACTTCACAGCTAGATTTGCATCAAGCACATTCAAAATCCAAAAGCATTTACTCTCCCCAGGATGACACAGGGGTAGTAAATTCCTTGTGGATCCATGACTTGTTCATTTTGATGAACGTTAGTCTGTCCACATTGTCACTGGACAGACGCGTGCGCTTATCTGTCAGCACACACCCAGCAGCACTGAAGAAACGTTCAGAGACAACGCTGGCAGCTGGACACGACAAAATCTCCAAGGCGTAAGTGGAGAGCTCTGGCCATTTTTCAAGATTTGAAGCCCAAAATGAGCAAGGCTCCATTTGCAAAGTAATGGCATCGATGTTCATTTGGAGATACTGTATCATCCTCTCCAGCCGTTGACTATGTGTCAGACTTGTTGTCTCTGGTGGCCTTGCAAAGGAGGGTCTAAAAAAATTATGAAAAGATTCAATAAAATTGCTGTTACCAGCACCAGATACGGTGCTACTGGTACGGGTGGACTGTTGAAGATGACGAGACCGTCCCATGTTTGTCAAGTTACAACTGGGAGAATCACTCCCTGCACCTGCACGGTTGTTTGGTGGAAAAGCCGAGCTAAGATCGAGTAACTGCTTCTGCTGATACTCCTGCATACGTGCGTCCCTTTCTATGGCTGGAATTATGTCACAAAATTTGGACTTGTACCGGGGATCTAATAGTGTGGCAAGCCAGTAGTCATCATCACTTCTAATTTTGACAATACGAGGGTCATGTTGGAGGTTGTGCAGCAAGAAGGCACTCATGTGTCTTGCGCAGCCATGCGGACGAAGTCCACGCTGTGTTTGTGGCATAGAGGTGCTAACCGTTCTTTCTTCCTCTGACATCTCCCCCCAACCTCTTTCAACTGAAATTTGACCAAGGTCTCCCTCATCCGCTGAGTCTTCCATGTCCATGGACAGTTCGTCCTCCATTTCTTCATGTTCTCCTGCACCTTCCTCAACATGTTTCCTGCTACCATGCACCCTTGTTGATCCCTGTCCCCCATGGTCCCATGCCTGCCGCGTTGGTGATGATGAACGTCTGGACCTTGGTGATGTTGTTGTGTCTTGCGCATATGAATCCTCCTGTAGTTCCTCCCCTTCCTGTTGTCCCCCCCCTGACTCCGAATAGTGTTTAGCATGTGCTCCAGCATGTAAATTACTGGAATTGTCATGCTGATAATGGCATTGTCAGCGCTAAACATATTCGTCACCATGTCGAAACTGTGCAGAAGGGTGCATAGGTCCTTGATCTGAGACCACTCCATCAAGGTGATCTGCCCCACCTCTGCATCTCGTTGTCCCAGGCTACATGTCATGACGTATTGCACCAGGGCTCGGCGGTGCTGCCACAGTCGCTGTAACATGTGGAGAGTCGAATTCTAGCGTGTCGCCACATCGCATTTCAGGCGATGAACTGGCAGGCCGAAAGACTTCTGGAGCGATGCAAGTCGCTCAGCAGCGGTGGTTGAACGGCGGAAGTGAGCAGACAGTTTTCGTGCACTGTTCAGAAGGCCATCTAGGTGGAGATAGTGTGTTAAAAATTGCTGGACAACAAGGTTCAACACGTGAGCCATACAAGGCACGTGTGTCACCTTGCCCAGGCAAAGGGCCGCACCCAGGTTTGCAGCATTGACCAGGCTGCAGGTTGAGTGGAGACAACCATTTATTAAACTCAGTCTCCAGAGCTGCCCACAACTCATCCACTGTGTGACTCCTATTTCCAAGACATGTCAAGCTAAAGACCACCTGATGCCGTTGCGCTCTGCTGCCAGCATAGTAATGAGGGGTACGTGATTCGTTCTGCGCAGTGAGAACGCTGGTGGCCTAACCAGGCAGGCTTGGGGCGGAGGTGGAGGACCCAGATAAGGTGGAGGAGGCAGAAGCAGTGGCGGAACTTGGACAGACAGAGGATTGACACACAAGTCGTGGGGACGGCAAGACTTGTGCAGCAGACCCTTCAACATCTATCACCATAGTTACCCAGTGCCCTGTCAGTGACATGAAACGTCCCTGTCCATGCTTACTGGTCCAAGTATCGGTGGTGAAATGCACCCGTTCACACACAAAGTTTCTCAAGGAAGCGGTGATGTTGTTTGCGACATGCTGGTGTAGCGCGGGCACACCTTTCTTAGAGAAGTAGTGGCGACTGGGCATCTGCTACTGGGGCACAGCGACAGACATAAGGTCTCTAAAATCCTGTGTGTCAACCAGGCGGAAAGGCAGCATTTCGGTAGCCAAGAGCTTACAGAGGGATAAAGTCAACCTCTTAGCTTGTCATGGGTCGCAGGAAATGGCCTTTTATTTGTCCACATCTGAGGGACAGAGATCTGGCTGCTGTGTGTAGACGGTGTTGAGTAGGGTGTCCCTGGAAAAATGCAGGTTTGTGAGGAAAGTGCAGGCGTAGACATGATGTTGCCTTCATCCAACGTTGGTGCTATCGATGTCTGAGAGAGCTGTACACACGCACTTGTTTCCCCTTCCAAACCAACTGACGACCTACCAAGCAAACTGCCTGTTGCGGTTACAGTGGTGGAAGTTGTGCGTGGAAAACCAGGTGTGACAGCTGTCCCCACAGTCCTAGAAGATGAAGAGCGCGCGGATGCACTGGAAGGGGCAGGCGGTGGATGGTTCACTCCGCTAGGCCGCATTGCAGCACGGTGAGCTTCCCACTGGGACATATAATATTTATTCATGTTACGATTCATGGAAGAAGTTGTCAAACTGCTGAGGTTTTGCCCTCAAATAACAGAATCACGACAAATTTTACAGATCACATAATTTGGGCGATCTTTTCCTATGTCAAAAAAGGACCAGGCTAGGCAAGGCTTAGAGGGCATGCGACCTGCTGATCCACCCCAACTAGTGCTCAGAGGCACAGTGGTGGCTGAGGATGCAGTTGTAGACGTGCTACCAGTACTCTGACTCTGTCCAGGAAGGCGCAAGGTAACTTCGTCATCAGTTGCAGCCTCCTCCACCGTCTCTGTTGACCTCCTCGAGGGCCTGACTGTGGGTTGACAGTAGGTGGGATCTAGAACTTCCTCATCAATTGTTGTGTTTGCACTCCCCTCACCCTCAGACCGAGCCTCTTCTTGCCCTGACCGAATATTTAAGCTGTCATCCCAATCTGGTATCTGCGTCTCATCGTCATCAGTATGTTCCTCATTGTCTATTACCACACGTGTTTCAGTTTGTGAATAAGGGTCATCATTATGCTCAGAAACTTTGTCATCACGGCCTGAATCTGAGTCACAAAGGTTCTGGGCATCACTGCAGACCATTTCCTGGTCTGTACTCACTGTAGCTTGGGAGCAGACCTCTGATTCCCAGGCTATAGTGTGACTGAACAGCTCTGCAGACTCAGCCATCTCAGTTCCACCATACTGTGCAGGGCGGATGGAGACTAGAGATGAGCGAACCGGTCGCGGTTCGGCTCGAGTTCGGTTCGCCGAACGGGCGTTTTGTTCGAGTTCGGTTCGTCGAACGTTCGACGAACCGAACTCGAACCGCATAGGAAACAATGGCAGGCAATCACAAACACATAAAAACACCTAGAAAACACCCTCAAAGGTGTCCAAAACGTGACAAACAACTCACAACACAACACAAACACATGGGAAAGTGACAAGGACATATACTCATGCGAAAACAAAAGAGCTGGACAAGGAAAAAGAGGAGGAGACACAGATATATGAGTATATGCAAGGAAACATCGATGCCATTACTGTGCAACTTGAGCCCTGCTCATTTTAGGCTTCCAATCTGGATAAATTGCCTGAGCTTGCCACGTACGCCTTGGGGATCTTGTCGTGTCCTGAAGCCCGCGTTCTCTCGGAACCTGTCTTCAGTGCTGCTGGGGGTCTGTTGGCAGATAAGCACACATGTCTGTCCACTGACAATGTGGACATGGCTCTCAGAGGACTTTTCTTCCCCTGGGTCAGCCAGGGGAGGCGAAAGGCATGTGTATTTTTGAGAGTGCTTCATTCAAAGCATCTTTTTCATCTTGAAAATGGGGGTCAACTGATACCAGTCAAGTGGGGTGTGTGTGGCCCAATTAGTGGAAACGAGGGAGACTGTGGTTGGAGTCCCCTCGCTTTTGAAAAAAGAACCAAGATGAACAAGTCATGGCTCTCAGAGGACTTTTATTCCCCTGGGTCAGCCAGGGGAGGCGAAAGGCATGCGTATTTTTGAGAGTGCTTCATGCAAAGCATCTTTTTCTTTTTCAAAAGGGGGGTCAACTGATGCCAGTCAAGTGGGGTGTGTGTGGCCCAATTAGTGGAAACGAGGGAGACTGTGGTTGGAGTCCCCTCGCTTTTGAAAAAAGAACCAAGATGAACAAGTCATGGCTCTCAGAGGACTTTTCTTCCCCTGGGTCAGCCAGGGGAGGCCAAAGGCACGCGTATTTTTGAGAGTGCTTCATGCAAAGCATCTTTTTCTTTTTCTAAAGGGGGGTCAACTGATGCCAGTCAAGTGGGGTGTGTGTGGCGCAATTAGTGGAAATGAGGGAGACTGTGGTTAGAGTCCCCTCGCTTTTGAAAAAAGAACCAAGATGAACAAGTCATGGCTCTCAGAGGACTTTTCTTCCCCTGGGTCAGCCAGAGGAGGCGAAAGGCACGCGTATTTTTGAGAGTGCTTCATGCAAAGCATCTTTTTATTTTTCAAAAGGGGGGTCAACTGATGCCAGTCAAGTGGGGTGTGTGTGGCCCAATTAGTGGAAACGAGGGAGACTGTGGTTGGAGTCCCCTCGCTTTTTAAAAAAGAACCAAGATGAACAAGTCATGGCTCTCAGAGGACTTTTCTTCCCCTGGGTCAGCCAGGGGAGGCAAAAGGTACGCGTATTTTTGAGAGTGCTTCATGCAAAGAATCTTTTTCTTTTTCAAAAGGGGGGTCAACTGATGCCAGTCAAGTGAGGTGTGTGTGGCCCAATTAGTGGAAACGAGGGAGACTGTGGTTGGAGTCCCCTCGCTTTTGAAAAAGAACCAAGATGAACAAGTCATGGCTCTCAGAGGACTTTTCTTCCCCTGGGTCAGCCAGGGGAGGCGAAAGGCACGCGTATTTTTGATAGTGCTTCATGCAAAGCATCTTTGTAAGCTTGAAAATGGGGGTCAATTGATGCCAGTCAAGTGGGATGTGTGTGGACCAATTTTTGGAAACAAGGAAGACTGTAGTTGGAGTCCCCTTGCTGTGTTTTACATGCTTTTAGAAGGGCATGACATGGCTTAGAGGTTGACTTTCTGCATCTGCAAACTGTTGGCTACCAAAATGCTGCCTTTCCAACCTTTTTAACTGAGGATTTTCGAGACCTTATGCCCATCGCAGTGCCCCAATAGCCGATGCCCAGGCGCCACTCCTTCTGCAACAAAGGCGTGCACGCGCTACACCAGCATGTCGCACCAAATATCACCACTTCTTTGAGAAACTCTGTGTGACAGGGTGCATTTCACCACAGATACTTGGAACAGTAAACATGGACAGGGGCGTTACATGTCGCTGACTGGGCACTGGGTAACTATGGTGATAGATGGAGAAGTGTCTGCTGTACAAGTCTTTCCGTCCCCACGAGTCGTGTGTTTCAATCCTTCCTCTGTATGTACAAGTTCCTCCACTGCTTCTGCCTCATCAACCTCGTGTTGTTCCTGCAACTCAGCCCAAACCCTGTGTGGTCAGGCCACCCTTCCTTGTAACTGCGCCCAAGGAATCCCACACACCTCCTTACTATGCTGGCAGCAGAGCTCAAGGCCATCAGGCGGTCAAATGTTTACTTTGAAATGTAGGGGAAATGTGAGACACCGCTGAGGAATTGTTAACGGTTAGCTCTGTAGAGTGAGACCGAGTTTCATCAATGGTTGTCTCCACTCAACCAGCAGCCAGGGAATGCCGGGTGTGACAATGATGCTAAACAGTTTGCGGCCCTTCTTCAGAGCAATGTGACACACGTGCCTTGTATGGCTCACGTGTTGAATCCGAATCTCCAGCAATTTTTAAAACCCTATCCCGGCCTACATGTCCTTCTGTCGAGGGCACGGTGTAACGCCTGCCTGGATTGACACACTCAGACGGGCTGTAAAGGATAGGCTAGAGGGAACCCACTCACCAAGCTGGACCCCCAGAACCCTGAAACCCTTTAATCCCTATACAGTGATGTTGTATGACACAGGGCCCAAGTTGATCAATACCTGTGGAAGGCTGCAGTTCCAGAGAATAGTAGTCATGCAGGGTCAAAACATTAATTGAGGAAGAGGAACAGAATGGGAGGGACAGGACTTAATCAGAAAACAAGTAGAGGTGAAATGCAAATCGGCCAACGAGGTACCTAAACAGCAAGCAGGAAAAGTAGTCAGGTAACAAGCACACAAAATCATAAAACTGAACTCGGGGTAACAGTAACCAGAGGTTCATAGCTATGTCTGGCAGTGGTCTTCAGACAGGAGGGGCCTAAAAAAGGGTGTTGTGTCTTCCCATTGGTTGTAGCTGAATGATGGTACTTCATCTGTGAGATACCCACCACCTGCATTCAGCCTGTGGTTCTGCATCTGTCAAGGTAATGCATCCCAGTGGGTGAGCATAACCTGTGTCCACCTGCACCGCTGGCGTCGACTCCTCTCCCATCATCAGCACTATGCCCGAAAGGAACACGTTGTCACCTTGCGACAGAAGTACAAATTGACGTAGCGGACTACGGTGGTGACTTAACAGCCGTGTGCGGCAATGATGCAAACAAGGCAGCGTGCCTTCGTCAGGCCCATGTGACACACGTGACTTGTATGGCTCACGTGTTTAATCTGATTCTCCAGCAATTTTTAAAACAACATCCCGGCCTACATGGCCTTGTACAGCGGGCATGCTCGCTATGTGCTCACTTCCATCGTTCGCACCCAGTAGATCAACAACTTTCATCACTCCTGAAGTCTTAAGGTCTGGCGGTTAAACGCCTGAAATGCGATGTTCCGACACGCAGGAATTTTAATCTGCATATGTTGCAGCGTCTGTGGCAGCACCGCAGAGCCCAGCTGAAATACGTTATTATGACGTATACCCTGGGCTAACTTGATCCAGAGGTGATGCAGATCACGCTGCTGGAGTGGTGTCAGATCAAGGACCTATGCACCCTTCTACACAGTTTACAAATGTCAACGAAGATGTTTAGCACTGGCGATGCCATTCTCAGCGTGACAATTCTGGTCATCTACATGATGGAGCACACTGTAAGTATTATTCGGAGTCAGGTGTTGGTCCAAGAGGAAGGGAGGAAGTACTGGAGGAGTCATATGCGGAAGGGATAACAAGATCTACAAGGTCCAGATGTTCAGCGGCACCTTGTCGGCAGTCATGGTACGGTGGGGGAGAGGGATTATCAAGGGAGCATAGTATCAACAAAACAGTTGAAGAAGGTGCAGGAGCCCAGGAAGAAAATGGAGGACGAACTGGCGATGGGCATGGAAGACTCAGCAGATTAGTGAGAGCTTGCTCACATTTTGCTTGTGCGAGGTTGTGGGGAGAGGGCAGAGGAAGTAGGCACGATTCTCACCTCTCCGCCACCAAGACACCAAGGACTTTGTCCTCCTGGATGCTCAAGACACATGAGCGCCTTCTTGCTGCACTACCTACAACATGAACCTCGGATTGTACGAATTACAAGTCATGCTGACTACTGGGTTGCTACACTGTTAGATCCCCGGTACAACACAAAATTTTGCGAAATAACTCCTGCCATACAAAGGGACGCACGTATGCAGGAGTATCAGCAGAAGGTGGTACTCAATCTTACATCTGCTTTTCCACTAAACACCAGTGGTGCACAGAGTGAATCTCAACGCTTTTTCATCGATAGGAGGAAATGGTCTTACATCTCCACATCTGAGGGACCGAGAGCTGGCTGCTGTGCTGAGACGGCGTTGAGTACGGTGTCTCTGCAGAGTTGCATTTTTGGTCATATACAAACTGAGTTGAAAAAGGACAGATGCTGGTGGAAAGGGGAACAGGTGTGTTGGAAAGGGTAAAAAAGTTTGTGTCCGTGGGTTTGGTGGTTAAGCAACATTAACATTTGCTGAAGAAACAACATCTGGTATGGTGGGACTGGCAGATTTGGATAAGGTGGTACATACTATGTTACCGCTATATAAAAAATATTAAGAAGAAAAGAAAGAGAAAGGTAGATATCCCAATCGCCATTCGGTGTCCACCGTGCTCATAGATGGAAAAGGAGAGGTTGGCAACTGGAAGGTTAGGTTAGGTGGAGGATACAGAGCAGGTTGACTCTCAAACAAATAGTAGCCTGAACCGAGTTAGACGCAACTCGGATCTGGAGACTTTGAGCCCTGTTAGCGTCACCAGGTCCACAAGACCACCCAGCCCCGGAACTCCCTGTTAACAACACAGGGGCCATTGGTTGCGCAGTCCGTGTGCGTAGGGGACACACTTGTGGACAGCAGGCGCATCAGCAGCAGCAGGCCTGTTTATGCCACTGGGCTGCACTAGCAGGACTGGTAGGACAGGAGCTGTTCTTAAACGTTCTGCATTACCAACTGTGGTGGCGACCTGCATCGATGACCTATCCCTGCCTACCTCTGGCCTAAAGCCGCAATGGGTTCAACACATGGAGGTGTGCTCTTTCGGAGCATAATAGAAGACTGGGCACCTTCTTTTTGGCTCCAGCCCCTTTTATAACCTGGGTCCGTCCCAAACCAGGGTGAACCACAATGCACCTCCTGGAGACAAAAGCAGAGTGACACGTCATGAGTGGCATAACTAGCGTCCTCTTTTGAACCGCCACTTGAATGATGACCTCATGGCTGCCACAACCAAAACACCTCAACAGTCATCGTCTGACCAACAACAATGCGGTGACAAGTCATAGCGGCGGCCCTCTGCAAGCCTGTTGGGAGTAGCCTGGCCAAATTGTCAGGACACCTGATTCCCTGTGGTCTAAATGGGCTCCCCACATCAGGGGCAGGGCCAAAGAGTTCATTACCCGACCTAGCCTCTGATTCAGTAAGTGCCTGAGCATGCTCAGTAGCATGAAATACAGTTTCTGAAAAAAAGACTATCCGCTTCAGCATACTGTCTAGGCACAACACAGGACTTAGACCCGTCACGGAGTGCAAGTACCTGTGCAAAGAGGCTTTTCTCAGTCAGTGTGAAGCCCCACAGGTGTTGTTTTGGTGCATTACCTTCAGGGACTCCACGTGGAGGAAGAGTCTGGTCACACTTAGGTTGCTTCTTTATATGTATTTTCGTGATGCCACTCTCAGTATTGCGGTCAGTGGGGACCGCCACTGCAGTGTAAGGGGACACCTGGGGCTGATGTTGGGTGCAGTTAGTTTTAGTGGCCTCCCGAGAGTGAGTCAAGCACCAGGGCCCTGTGTAAATGTGTTGAGCCGCAGGTCGCAGAATGACTCAGGCACAGTCCAAATGAGCATGCGCTGTAGCCCAAAATTAAGACTTTGCCTCAGGAATGACAAAGTCAGGCAGAGCATGCTCAGTTGGCGAAACACTGGAGTTAGGCTGCGGCTGTGGTAAATCGGCACACAGGAAGGAGCAACTGCGGAAACACTTCATTCAATTGTGAGGGGAGTCATTGTGGAGTTTGGTGAGGAGTACCGTAATGCCACTGAGCAGCATCCTGTGCCACAGACCAACATTCTTCCGGTGCTGTCTATACTGTTAACCATGATAGGAGCGTAAAGTCTGTATTTATGGCAACTGGACATCACATTACCCGGGTACGGTAGGCTGTGCCCAGACAGTAATGCGTGCACGCAACACTTTGTTTTATTATGAAAACACATATCTGTTCTGGGTAGGACGACTATATAGACAATCACACTTGCTGCCTCTGCACTGTCAAATTGTCACGTACAGTTTAAATCATAGAGGGACAGCGACACATGTTTGCATTGAATGTTGCTTTACAAGATTTGCATGACTGTGTTGCAGAGCTGTGTGGTTTGCATTCACACTGTTATCATCTGCCTTATCTGTGAGGCTTCAGCTAACAAGGGTATTCAGGGTGGGTGATGTGTTTTGTCTATGTTTAGGTAGATAACTGGGAAGCTCTTGTGATGCGCCACTAGTAAGTTGTCTTTGCGCGCACACACACACACACACACACACAAACACACAATTACTGCTGCTACGCAGAGGGCTTAGCAAGCAGTAGGTACCTGAATAGATTGTTCTATTATTTCAATTTAATGCATGGTTCTTATTGTTTGTTTTGGGAAAGTGAAAGAATCATTTATGAACCCAACTGCAAACAGTGCTTTTCCTGTTGCGTGGTTTTGCTGCATACTGGGGATCACACCAAATACAAGACTTAAAATGAAGCATAAGTCGCAATGAGAATTTCACTGTGCTACAATGCGGCCTAGCGTGCCTGTGCAACCACCGCCTGCCCCATCACGTGCATCTGCGTGCTCTTCATCCTCTGTGACTGTGGGGACAGCAGTCACACATGCTTTTTCACATTGAACTTCCACCCCTTTACCCGTAAGCGGGAGTGTGATTGGCAGGTCATCACTTGTTTTGTAAGTGCAAACAGATGTTATTGTTGAGCTGTCAGACATCGAGAGAACCACCATTGGATGAAGGAAACATTATATCCACGCCTGCACCTTCATCAAACATTGGCTAAACTACCTGCAGTTAATAATTACGTTCCACAAATGGAAAGGAGTGAAGAATGCACAGGTGTTGCACCTTGCTTGGCAGCAAATGAACAATAACTTAGTATTCCAGACAATTTTATGATGGTAGAAAAAGAGTCAGCTCTTTGGGCAAATAAAATAGCGTGGCAAAAGTGGGCAGGTGAGTACAGTGGCCGTGTTCTGTGGGTACCAGGACAGTAAGAGAAGCCTCACTTTTTATTCCTCCTAATGATGAAATGCAGCAAGGAATTCCATCAATTTGCTATAAAAATAGAGTAGCTAAATGAGCAGGAGGGTGTAATACAGAGGTGCTCTAAATAGCTTGGCACCTGTGGGGCACAAATGGAGTACAAAAGCCACTTTTTGTATGCCACTGAATGGCAGCATTTTTTGCTATTATTATAGCTTATTAAAAACAGAGCAGGAGGGTGTAATGCAGTGGTACTGCAAATAGCTTTGCACCAGTGGGACAGTAATGGAAGTCCAACAGCCACTTTTAGGATGCCACTGAATGGCAACATTTTTTGCTATTATTATAGCTTATTAAAAACAGAGCAGGAGGGTGTAATGCAGTGGTACTGCAAATAGCTTTGCACCAGTGGGACACTAATGGAAGTCCAACAGCCACTTTTAGGATACCACTAAGTTTACTCAGTGTTTGCTAGTATAATGGCTTAGTAACAATGAGTTTGAGTGTGCAATGCAGAGGTGCTGCACATAGATTTGCACCAGTGGGACACTAATGGAAGTCCAACAGCCACTTTTAGGATGCAACTAAGTTTACTCAGTGTTTGCTAGTATAATGGCTTAGTAACAATGAGTTTGAGTGTGCAAAGGGCAGGAGGGTACAGTGGCAGGGTTGTGGGTCTGGGTAGAGGAAAGGAAGCCTCCCTTTCTATCCCTCCTAATGGGAAAATGCAGCTATGAAATCCCTGACCTTAGCTACACAGACATTGTCATCTTGTGTAGCTGTTAAAATCTGTTTTCACAGACCTGACTGTCACCTATGGCTCTGACCCTGCTGGTATTAGCCCTTAAAAGGACTAATAGAAACTTCTATCCCTATTCTGTATAGCACTGTGTATAGAGCGTACACAGCAGTATCGGAGACAGGAGCTACGCCAGCGGTGACTGACACCAAGACGCAGAAGGCAGATAATAGCGTGCTGGAGGAAAATGTCCGTTTTTATAATGCATGGACATGTGACATGGACATCCTATCACACATGCCGTTGCTTCTCTGGCTAAAAGTCCACTTAGCTGTGTGTGTGTCCGGGATTGGCTGACATGCTGGCCCGCCCCACTACACGCGCGCGCTAAGGGAAGGAAGACAAGGAAAAAAAAGAAAAAAATGGCGATCGCCATTATCCAAACAGCAGTGATCTGAATGCGCTGTTCCCGCACACTATACGCTGAAATTTCATAATAGTGTGAGTCACAGAGTGACTTACACTATTACAGCAGAAAGCCAGCTAATAATTAGCTTGTCTTTTTGCTGCTAGAACTGTTCTCGAACGTATCTAGAAATATCGAGCTTTAGCAAAACGCTCGAGTTCTAGTTCGATCTAGAACAGCCCCCAAAATCACTCAAGCCGCGAACTGGAGAACCTCGAACCGCGAACCATGCTCAACTTTACTTAAGAGACAAGATTTTAACATGTGCGTTAAAAGTTTGTTGGCTGCAAGTCCAATGTTTTAACCAGTGAGCCACCCTTGATCACAGTAGACTGCTTATTTCATAGACTATTTCTCGGAACTGCAATTTATATAGGCAGAGTCTTGGAAGTAAGATTGGTCTTCAATCTGCTTAGAAAGCTGTGGGGAGGCTTCCTTGCCAACAAACTGCCTTACAGAAAGTCACCGCTTTCTGAAAGTCTGTTTAACCCTCAATAGGATTACTGATTTCCGGAACATGGCCAAACAGCAGTTGGGCAGAAAAGTCATTGGAACTCACACATCTCTGACTGCCCAAGGGGATATGCCCTTTATGTCTTTCTTTTCATTGACCTAAGATCACATAGTTCTTGATCTTGAAGTCAAACCCATTCCAAAAAGTTTCCTTTGGTATAACTATGTTAAAACAGTATGAAAACTGAAATAAACGGAACTGGATGTTTCCAAGGAGATTGACAATATCCATGTTCCCCTCCGAAGCTCTGATGAAACCTGTCTCGACTGCTGAATATGCTGTACCTCAAATGGCTATCACCCATTAAAAGTCCATTCCCACATTTGAAAGCAAGCTTATAAACTGTGGGTCTGAAAAGATATAAGAGAACCATCAGCGAAGGCAAGTATTTCCATGGCCACATTGATGTTGGACTTGAAATACTCACATTGATTCAAAACATGTTCAGAGTGTAGGGTTTTACCTTTGAAATGATGGAACATATTTGATTAAAATTTACTGAAATCACAGTATAGAAAAATACAATAAAATACTGAAATAATTCCCTGGTTACATTCTTTGTGAAAAAAAATGTAACAGTAAAATACATCTAGTAGACCAAATCTCTGTGTCCCAGGATATGAAGCTTTTATCGGCTTCTTTATATTGACCTGAGATTACACCTTATACTTTCAGCAAGTCAAGCAGTTTTTCTTCCCTGTGACCGCGTTGTTAATAGAGATTTATGAGAACTTAACCTAAAACCTTGTTTTATTTCCTGTTCTAGAATGTTCTTTGTAAAACATCTGATTTATTTTTGATCAGGTTGGCTGTGATGGCCGAGTGGTTAAGGCGTTGGACTCGAAATCCAATGGGGTCTCCCTGCACAGGCTCAAATCCTCTTCACAGCGCTGTCTTTTACACCCACACATATGAAGGAGAAAATTAATTTCCTTTAGAGATAAATCTCTATAATACTATGGTTGAGATTTGAGCAAAAAGAAGCAAGAAACTTGGGAATTTAACTGTTTAGTTCATTTTTTACACTTTTTTTTATTTTAATAAAACTTTATTTGGGTCTTCAATTTGCTTAAAAAGCTGTAAAGTATGCTTTTATTGGCAAATAGTTAAAAAAGAGACAGAGACAGGTCTGATCTGAGGTTTCTTGGAACATGAAAAGAAGTAGTCGGCGTCATGAGAAATATAGACCTTCACTTATTTCATATATCTTACTATTTTTGAGTCTAACAAGAAAGACATTTGTATTGTAGATGGCAGTTATTCATTTGCACAATGATTTTGGACTTATCTCAACCATAGATTTATAGGGATTTCCTTCTGAAGGAAGTTAAACATCTCTGTTTAATATTTATAAAATACATCGCTGTGAACAGGATTATAACCTGTTCAGGGAAAACCCCATTGAATATCAAGTGCAACGCCTTAACCTCTCGGCCACCACAGCCAATCTGTACAGCAAGTTATCAGATGTTTTTGCAAAATTCACTTAAGAGTCAGGTCTAAAAGAAGGTGTTGGGTTAAGTTTACTTTGATTATATTGACAATATGGTCATAGGAAAGAAATCTTGCTTGACTTACTGATAGAGAAAGGTGTGATCTCATATCAGCATGAAGAAAATGATAAAAGCGTTATATCCTTGGGCATAATGAGATGTGGTCTACTAGATATTTTTTACTGTTCAATTTGTGGTTTGCAACAGAATGCAACCAGGGAATTAATCTGTATATATTTTTTTTCTTTTTCATCAACTTTTTCTATATTTTGATTTCACTAAACATTCATGAGCTAAGTCCCATTTTTTCAAAGGTAAAACCCTGCACTCTGAACATAATTTGAACCATAATGCGGATTTCAAGTTTAACGTTCATGTAGCCATCGAGCCTTGTAGCCTTTTCTGATGGTTCTCCAATGTCTTTTGGAAATACGTTTTTCTGCTTGTGGTTGAATGTGGGAATGGACTTTTGATTTGCAGATAGACGTTTTGGGCAGAGCATATTCAGAAACATAGACAGGTCTGATCAGAGCTTCCTGAGAAGAATAAAGGAAATCGCCAATGTCCTGGAAACATCAAGTAATTTACATTTTAGTTTTAATTGTGAAACAAATTTAGACCCAAAGATTAGAAAATGAAGGGTTCACCCATTTTTAAATCGGTTGATCCATTTTATGTGTAAAAATAAAGGTTTACTTTTTTTCAGAAGTTAGTCAAAGTGAACCTCAAGAGACAAGATTTTAACATGTGTGTTGAAAGTTTGATGGCTGCAAGTTCAATGTTTTAACCAGTGGGCCACCTCTGATCACAGTAGACTGCTTATTTCATAGACTTTTTCTGGGAACTGCAATTTATAGGCAGAGTCTTGGAAGTAAGAGGGGTCTTCAATCTGCTTAGTAAGCTGTGGGGAAGCTTCCTTGCCAACAAACTGCCTTAGGCCCCCTTCACACGTCCGTGAAAAACACGCACGTGTGTTACCGGCCGTTTTTCGGGTCGGTGTCCCGATTTTCTGTCTGTTTTTATGGTCCGTGTGGCACCTGTGTAAATTGCGTATGCTAGCCGTGTTTGTGTGTAGAACGTCCGTGTGTGCATGTGGAATTAACGTGTATGTGTACGTGGAATGTCCGTGTGGAATGTCCGTGTGTGTGATGCACAATGTCGTTTATAAATGTCGGCTGACAGCAGACAGAGTTGCGCGATGAGAATAAACTCGGGTGAACTTCACCCGACTTTATCCTCATACCGCGGCTCTGTCTGTGTCTAGTACTGATTAGCGGTCACCTGTGAAGGATTCACCGATGACCGCTAATCCCACGAGTGACTGAAGTTTCCCCCCCTCTCTCATACTCACCGTTCCTCGATTCCCGGCGCGGCGCTCACGGCATTCACACTGCTGCGGCGGCTTTTACTATTTTGAAAAAGCCGGCCGCTCATTAAACAATCTCCTATTCCCTGCTTTCCCCGCCCACCGGCGCCTATGATTGGTTGCAGTGAGACACGCCCCCACACTGAGTGACAGGTGCCTCACTGCACCCAATCACAGAAGCTGGTGGGCGTGTCTATACTGTGCAGTAAAATAAATAAATAAATAATTAAAAAAAAACGGCGTGCGGTGTCCCCCAATTTTAATGCCAGCCAGATAAAGCCATACGACTGAAAGCTGGTATTCTCAGGATGGGGAGCTCCACGTTATGGGGAGCCCCCCACCCTAACAATATCAGTCAGCAGCCGCCCAGAATTGCCGCATACATTATATGCGACAGTTCTGGGGCTGTACCCGGCTCTTCCCGATTTGCCCTGGTGCTTTGGCAAATCGGGGTAATAAGAAGTTAATGGCAGCCCATAGCTGCCACTAAATCCTAGATTAATCATGTCAGGCGTCTCCCCAAGATTCCTTTCATGATTAATCTGTAAATTACAGTAAATAAACACACACACCAGAAAAAATCCTTTATTAGAAATAAAAAACACACACATATACCCTGGTTCACCACTTTAATCAGCCCGAAAAAGCCGTCCATGTCTGCTGGAATCCAGGATGGTCCAGCGTCGCATCCAGCGCTGCTGCATGGAGGTGACAGGAGCTGCAGAAGACACCGCCGCTCCGGTCACTTCCACGCAGCAAATGAGGTGAGAAGCGCGATCAGCTGAGCTGTCACTGAGGTTACCCGCTGTCACTGGATCCAGTAACAGCGGGTAACCTCAGTGACAGCTCAGCTGATCGCGCGGCTGTCTTCATTTGCCGCGTGGAGCTGTCGGGAGCGGCGGTGTCTTCTGCAGCTCCTGTCACCTCCATGCAGCAGCGCTGGATGCGACGCTGGACCATCCTGGATTCCGGCGGACATGGAGGGCTTTTTTGGGCTGATTAAAGTGGTGAACCAGGGTATATGTGTGTGTTTTTTATTTCTAATAAAGGATTTTTTCTGGTGTGTGTGTTTATTTACTGTAATTTACAGATTAATCATGAAAGGAATCTTGGGGAGACGCCTGACATGATTAATCTAGGATTTAGTGGCAGCTATGGGCTGCCATTAACTTCTTATTACCCCGATTTGCCAAAGCACCAGGGCAAATCGGGAAGAGCCGGGTACAGCCCCAGAACTGTCGCATATAATGTATGCGGCAATTCTGGGCGGCTGCTGACTGATATTGTTAGGGTGGGGGGCTCCCCATAACGTGGAGCTCCCCATCCTGAGAATACCAGCCTTAAGCCGTATGGCTTTATTTGGCTGGCATTAAAATTGGGGGGGACCGCACGCCGTTTTTTTTTAATTATTTATTTATTTATTTTACTGTACAGTATAGACACGCCCACCGACTGCTGTGATTGGGTGCAGTGAGGCACCTGTCACTCAGTGTGGGGGCGTGTCTCACTGCTACCAATCATAGGCGCCGGTGGGCGGGGAAAGCAGGGAATAGGAGATTGTTTAATGAGCGGCTGGCTTTTTCAAAATAGTAAAAGCCGCCGCAGCAGTGAGAAAGCCGTGCAGCGCCGCGCCGCGGATCGGGGAACGGAAAGTATGAGAGAGGGGGGAAACTGACCGACAGACTGTGAGAGAGGGACAGACAGACAGAGAGATCGACAGAGAGACAGAGAGACCGACCGACGGACTCAGGGAGATTGACCGACATACGCAGAAATAGAAAGAATAGCCGACATCACTAGAAATAAAAACACCAAACGGACACGGACTATAGGTAGATGCATACGTGTTTACTAACGTGTGTGCACATACCCATAGACTTTCATTGTGTCCACGTGTGCGTGCTCCGTGCAGATAACGGACATGCATCCCTGCAAAACGCAAACACATACGGATCACGGACACGCACACACGGACATAATGAAATAACGCACGTGTGACCACAATCATAGATTAAATTTGGTGCACGTTTGGCCGAGTCTCCGGTATATACGGAAACGGACCAAACACGCACGTGTATCACGGACGTGTGAAGGGGGCCTTACAGAAAGTCACCGGTTCCTAAAACTCTGTTTAACCCTCAACGGGATTACTGATTTCTGGAACATGGCCAAACAGCAGTTGGGCAGAAAGGTCATTGGAGCTCACACACCTCTGTCTGCCCTACGGGATATGCCCTTTATGTCTTTCTTTTCATTGACCTAAGATTACATAGTTCTTGATCTTGAAGTCAAACCCATTCCAAAAAGTTTCCTTTGGTATAACTGTGTCAAAACAATATCAAAACTGAAATAAACAGAACTGGATGTTTCCAAGGAGATTGACAATATCCATGTTCCCCTAAAAAGCTCTGATGAAACCTGTCTCGATTGCTGAATATGCTGTACCTCAAACATCTATCAGCCATTAAAAGTCCATTCCCACATTTGAAAGCAAGCATATAAACTGTGGGTCTGAAAAGATATTAGAGAACCATCGGCGAAGGCAAGTATTTCCATGGCCACATGGATGTTAGACTTGAAATCCTCACATTGATTCAAAACATGTTCAGAATGTAGGGTTTTACCTTTGAAATGATGGAACATATTTGATTAAATTTTACTGAAATTATAGTATAGAAAAAGAAAATAAAATACTCAAATTAATTCCCTGGTTACATTCTTTGTGAAAAAAAACTTCAACAGTAACATACATCTAGTAGACCAAATCTCTGTGTGTCCCAGGATATGAAGCTTTTATCGGCTTCTTTATATTGACCTGAGATTACACCGACCTTATACTTTCAGTAAGTCAAGCAGTTTTTCTGCCCTGTGACCATGAGATAGAGATTCAAGAGAACTTAACCCAAAACCTTGTTTTATGTCCTGCTCTAGAATGATCTTTGTAAAACATCTGATTTATTGTTGTTCAGGTTGGCTGTGATGGCCGAATGGTTAAGGCGTTGGACTCAAAATCCAATGGGGTCTCCCCACACAGGTTCAAATCCTGTTCACAGTGCTGTCTTTTACACCCACACATATGAAGGAGAAAATTAATTTCCTTTAGAGATAAATCTCTATAATACTATTGTTGAGATTTGAGCAAAAAGAAGCAAGAAACTTGGGAATTTAACTGTTTAGTTCATTTTTTACACTTTTTTTTATTTAATAAAACTTTATTTGGGTCTTCAATTTACTTAAAAAGCTGTAAAGTATGCTTTTATTGGCAAATAGTTAAAAAAGAGATAGAGACAGGTCTGATCTGAGGTTTCTTGGAACATGGAAAGAAGTAGTCGGCGTCATGAGAAATATAGACCTTCACTTATTTCATATATCTTACTATTTTTGAGTCTAACAAGAAAGACATTTGTTTTGTAGATGGCAGTTATTCATTTTCACAATGATTTTAGACTTTTCTCAACCATAGATTTATAGGGATTTCCTTCTGAAGGAAGTTAAACATCTCTGTTTACTATTTATAAAATACATTGCTGTGAACAGGATTATAACCTGTTCAGGGAAAACCCCATTGAATATCAAGTGCAACGCCTTAACCTCTCGGCCACCACAGCCAATCTGTACAGCAAGTTATCAGATGTTTTTGCAAAATTCACTTAAGAGTCAGGTCTAAAGAAGGTGTTGGGTTAAGTTTACTTTGATTATATTGACAATATGGTCATAGGAAAGAAATCTTGCTTGACTTACTGATAGAGAAAGGTGTGATCTCATATCAGCATGACGAAAATGATAAAAGCGTTATATCCTTGGGCATAATGAGATGTGGTCTACTAGATATTTTTTACTGTTCAATTTGTGGTTTGCAACAGAATGCAACCAGGGAATTAATCTGTATATATATTTTTTCTTTTTCATCAACTTTTTCTATATTTTGATTTCACTAAACATTCATGAGCTAAGTTCCATTTTTTCAAAGGTAAAACCCTGCACTCTGAACATAATTTGAACCATAATGCGGATTTCAAGTTTAACGTTCATGTAGCCATCGAGCCTTGTAGCCTTTTCTGATGGTTCTCCAATTTCTTTTGGAAATAAGTTTTTCTGCTTGTGGTTGAATGTGGGAATGGACTTTTGATTTGCAGATAGATGTTTTGGGCAGAGCATATTCAGAAACATAGACAGGTCTGGTCAGAGCTTCCTGAGAAGAATAAAGGAAATCGCCAATGTCCTGGAAACGTCAAGTAATTTACATTTTAGTTTTAATTGTGAAACAAATTTAGACCCAAAGATTAGAAAATGAAGGGTTCACCCATTTTTAAATCGGTTGATCCATTTTATGGGTAAAAATAAAGGTTTACTTTTTTTCAGAAGTTAGTCAAAGTGAACCTCAAGAGACAAGATTTTTTACATGTGCATTGAATGTTTGATGGCTGCAAGTCCAATGTTTTAACCAGTGGGCCACCTCTGATCACAGTAGACTGCTTATTTCATAGACTTTTTCTGGGAACTGCAATTTTTAGGCAGAGTCTTGGAAGTAAGAGGGGTCTTCAATCTGCTTAGTAAGCTGTGGGGAAGCTTCCTTGCCAACAAACTGCCTTACAGAAAGTCACCGGTTCCTGAAACTCTGTTTAACCCTCAACGGGATTACTGATTTCTGGAACATGGCCAAACAGCAGTTGGGCAGAAAGGTCATTGGAGCTCACACACCTCTGTCTGCCCTACGGGATATGCCCTTTATGTCTTTCTTTTCATTGACCTAAGATTACATAGTTCTTGATCTTGAAGTCAAACCCATTCCAAAAAGTTTCCTTTGGTATAACTGTGTCAAAACAATATCAAAACTGAAATAAACAGAACTGGATGTTTCCAAGGAGATTGACAATATCCATGTTCCCCTAAAAAGCTCTGATGAAACCTGTCTCGATTGCTGAATATGCTGTACCTCAAACGTCTATCAGCCATTAAAAGTCCATTCCCACATTTGAAAGCAAGCATATAAACTGTGGGTCTGAAAAGATATTAGAGAACCATCGGCGAAGGCAAGTATTTCCATGGCCACATGGATGTTAGACTTGAAATCCTCACATTGATTCAAAACATGTTCAGAATGTAGGGTTTTACCTTTGAAATGATGGAACATATTTGATTAAATTTTACTGAAATTATAGTATAGAAAAAGAAAATAAAATACTCAAATTAATTCCCTGGTTACATTCTTTGTGAAAAAAACTTCAACAGTAAAATACATCTAGTAGACCAAATCTCTGTGTTTCCCAGGATATGAAGCTTTTATCGGCTTCTTTATATTGACCTGAGATTACACCTTATACTTTCAGTAAGTCAAGCAGTTTTTCTGCCCTGTGACCATGAGATAGAGATTCAAGAGAACTTAACCCAAAACCTTGTTTTATGTCCTGCTCTAGAATGATCTTTGTAAAACATCTGATTTATTGTTGTTCAGGTTGGCTGTGATGGCCGAGTGGTTAAGGCGTTGGACTCGAAATCCAATGGGATCTCCCCACGCAGGTTCAAATCCTGTTCACAGCGCTGTCTTTTACACCCACACATATGAAGGAGAAAATTAATTTCCTTTAGAGATAAATCTCTATAATACTATGGTTGAGATTTGAGCAAAAAGAAGCAAGAAACTTGGGAATTTAACTGTTTAGTTCATTTTTTACACTTTTTTATTTAATAAAACTTTATTTGGGTCTTCAATTTACTTAAAAAGCTTTAAAGTATGCTTTTATTGGCAAATAGTTAAAAAAGAGAAAGAGACAGGTCTGATCTGAGGTTTCTTGGAACATGGAAAGAAGTAGTCGGCATCATGAGAAATATAGACCTTCACTTATTTCATAAATCTTACTATTTTTGAGTCTAACAAGAAAGACATTTGTATTGTAGATGGCAGTTATTCATTTTCACAATGATTTTAGACTTTTCTCAACCATAGATTTATAGGGATTTCCTTCTGAAGGAAGTTAAACATCTCTGTTTACTATTTATAAAATACATCACTGTGAACAGGATTATAACCTGTTCAGGGAAAACCCCATTGAATATCAAGTGCAACGCCTTAGGGTACCTTCACACTTAGCGATGCAGCAGCGATCCGACCAGCGATCTGACCTGGTCAGGATCGCTGCTGCATCGCTACATGGTCTCTGGTGAGCTGTCAAACAGGCAGATCTCACCAGCGACCAGTGAACAGCCCCCAGCCAGCAGCGACGTGCAAGCGACGCTGCGCTTGCACGGAGCCGCCGTCTGGAAGCTGCGGAGACTGGTAACTAAGGTAAACATCGGGTATGGTTACCCGATGTTTACATTAGTTACCAGTGTGAGCAGGGAGCAGGGAGCCGCGCACACTGAGCGCTGGCTCCTTGCTCTCCTAGCTACAGTACACATCGGGTTAATTAACCCGATGTGTAATGCAGCTACATGTGCAGAGAGCAGGGAGCCGCGCACACTGCTTAGCGCTGGCTCCTTGCTCTCCTAGCTGCTGTACACATCGTGTTAATTAACCCGATGTGTACAGCAGCTACATGTGCAGAGAGCCGGAGCCGGCAGCACAGGCAGCGTGAGAGCTGCAGAGGCTGGTAACTAAGGTAAATATCGGGTAACCACCTTGGTTACCCGATGTTTATCTTGGATACAGCTTACCTCAGCTGTCAGACGCCGGCTCCTGCTCCCTGCTCGCTTCATTTGTCGCTCTCTTGCTGTCACACACAGCGATCTGTGTGTCACAGCAGGAGAGCGGCTTTGAAGAAAACGAACCAGGGCTGTGTGTAACGAGCAGCGATCTCGCAGCAGGGGCCAGATCGCTGCTCAGTGTCACACACAGCGAGATCGCTAATGAGGTCACTGCTGCGTCACAAAAAGCGTGACTCAGCAGCGATCTCGGCAGCGAGCTCGCTGTGTGTGAAGCACCCCTAAACCTCTCGGCCACCACAGCCAATCTGTACAGCAAGTTATCAGATGTTTTTGCAAAATTCACTTAAGAGTCAGGTCTAAAGAAGGTGTTGGGTTAAGTTTACTTTGATTATATTGACAATATGGTCATAGGAAAGAAATCTTGCTTGACTTACTGATAGAGAAAGGTGTGATCTCATATCAGCATGAAGAAAATGATAAAAGCGTTATATCCTTGGGCATAATGAGATGTGGTCTACTAGATATTTTTTACTGTTCAATTTGTGGTTTGCAACAGAATGCAACCAGGGAATTAATCTGTATATATATTTTTTCTTTTTCATCAACTTTTTCTATATTTTGATTTCACTAAACATTCATGAGCTAAGTTCCATTTTTTCAAAGGTAAAACCCTGCACTCTGAACATAATTTGAACCATAATGCGGATTTCAAGTTTAACGTTCATGTAGCCATCGAGCTTTGTAGCCTTTTCTGATGGTTCTCCAATGTCTTTTGGCAATAAGTTTTTCTGCTTGTGGTTGAATGTGGGAATGGACTTTTGATTTGCAGATAGACGTTTTGGGCAGAGCATATTCAGAAACATAGACAGGTCTGGTCAGAGCTTCCTGAGAAGAATAAAGGAAATCGCCAATGTCCTGGAAACGTCAAGTAATTTACATTTTAGTTTTAATTGTGAAACAAATTTAGACCCAAAGATTAGAAAATGAAGGGATCACCCATTTTTAAATCGGTTGATCCATTTTATGTGTAAAAATAAAGGTTTACTTTTTTTCAGAAGTTAGTCAAAGTGAACCTCAAGAGACAAGATTTTTTACATGTGCATTGAATGTTTTATGGCTGCAAGTCCAATGTTTTAACCAGTGGGCCACCTCTGATCACAGTAGACTGCTTATTTCATTGACTTTTTCTGGGAACTGCAATTTTTAGGCAGAGTCTTGGAAGTAAGAGGGGTCTTCAATCTGCTTAGTAAGCTGTGGGGAAGCTTCCTTGCCAACAAACTGCCTTACAGAAAGTCACCGGTTCCTGAAACTCTGTTTAACCCTCAACGGGATTACTGATTTCTGGAACATGGCCAAACAGCAGTTGGGCAGAAAGGTCATTGGAGCTCACACACCTCTGTCTGCCCTACGGGATATGCCCTTTATGTCTTCCTTTTCATTGACCTAAGATTACATAGTTCTTGATCTTGAAGTCAAACCCATTCCAAAAAGTTTCGTTTGGTATAACTGTGTCAAAACAATATCAAAACTGAAATAAACAGAACTGGATGTTTCCAAGGAGATTAACAATATCCATGTTCCCCTAAAAAGCTCTGATGAAACCTGTCTCGATTGCTGAATATGCTGTACCTCAAACGTCTATCAGCCATTAAAAGTCCATTCCCACATTTGAAAGCAAGCATATAAACTGTGGGTCTGAAAAGATATTAGAGAACCATCGGCGAAGGCAAGTATTTCCATGGCCACATGGATGTTAGACTTGAAATCCTCACATTGATTCAAAACATGTTCAGAATGTAGGGTTTTACCTTTGAAATGATGGAACATATTTGATTAAATTTTACTGAAATTATAGTATAGAAAAAGAAAATAAAATACTCAAATTAATTCCCTGGTTACATTCTTTGTGAAAAAAACTTCAACAGTAAAATACATCTAGTAGACCAAATCTCTGTGTTTCCCAGGATATGAAGCTTTTATCGGCTTCTTTATATTGACCTGAGATTACACCTTATACTTTCAGTAAGTCAAGCAGTTTTTCTGCCCTGTGACCATGAGATAGAGATTCAAGAGAACTTAACCCAAAACCTTGTTTTATGTCCTGCTCTAGAATGATCTTTGTAAAACATCTGATTTATTGTTGTTCAGGTTGGCTGTGATGGCCGAGTGGTTAAGGCGTTGGACTCGAAATCCAATGGGGTCTCCCCACACAGGTTCAAATCCTGTTCACAGCGCTGTCTTTTACACCCACACATATGAAGGAGAAAATTAATTTCCTTTAGAGATAAATCTCTATAATACTTGGTTGAGATTTGAGCAAAAAGAAGCAAGAAACTTGGGAATTTAACTGTTTAGTTCATTTTTTACACTTTTTTTATTTTAATAAAACTTTATTTGGGTCTTCAATTTACTTAAAAAGCTTTAAAGTATGCTTTTATTGGCAAATAGTTAAAAAAGAGAAAGAGACAGGTCTGATCTGAGGTTTCTTGGAACATGGAAAGAAGTAGTCGGCGTCATGAGAAATATAGACCTTCACTTATTTCATATATCTTACTATTTTTGAGTCTAACAAGAAAGACATTTGTATTGTAGATGGCAGTTATTCATTTTCACAATGATTTTAGACTTTTCTCAACCATAGATTTATAGGGATTTCCTTCTGAAGGAAGTTAAACATCTCTGTTTACTATTTATAAAATACATCGCTGTGAACAGGATTATAACCTGTTCAGGGAAAACCCCATTGAATATCAAGTGCAACGCCTTAACCTCTCGGCCACCACAGCCAATCTGTACAGCAAGTTATCAGATGTTTTTGCAAAATTCACTTAAGGCCCAGTCACACTAAACGACATCGCTAACAACATCGCTGATGAGTCACACTTTTCGTGACGTAACAGCGATCCCCTTAGCGACGTTGCTGTGTGTGACATCTAGCAACAACCTGGCCCCTGCTGTGAGGTTGTTGGTTGTTGCTGAATGACCTGGGCCATTTTTTGGTTGTTGGTGTCCCGCTGGGAACATGTCTGACACCGTATCAACAACCAGCAACTAGTTGGTGATTCAGAATTAGACAACGCAGGCGTGGTTTAGGCCTCCTCCCTCTTCAACTCCGATTGGTGGTCGCAACTAAGCAAAAGGTCTCTCACTTCCGTCCTTTGTTCATACAGCTTTTCGGATCGTAGTAGAGACCTCCAAGCTTGCGTGCTGGTTTGCGGATCTTATTAACGGCTTCTTCAACTACAATTTGTGGTCACGACTGCGGCTTTGAGTAATAAGTCAACGAGGTCGCACGTACGTTCTCTGTTGGCGGGATCGCACTAGAGACCTCCGTGCTTTCATCTTCCACCTTCTGATAGTTTTATATTACATATTTCTTTGGTAGGTATAATTTGTAGTGTTGTTTGAATGATATCATAGTATTCTGCATTGTGTTCATGTTTTCACATTTATAAGCCTATACTGCTTGTTGTCAGTATTCATTTTCTCTTTCTGCTGCATTTTATGTGTGTGTGCGATTATAATAAATTAGTTCTTTTTTTGACGATATTTATATCATTTATCATTTTATTTTGCAGTTTGCACATCATGAACCACACCGAGCGTGCTGTTTTGGTTTCTGCATTGCTGCTTGAGGCAGCTCGGCAAGAAGATGAGGCACAGATGCGTTCAAAAAGAAGGCGTCGCATGTGGACCAGAGAGTGGCTGCGGAAGAGGTCCCAATTCTCCCACATGCGACTAGTCAGAGAGCTGCAGGAGAACAATCCTCATGATTTTCGGAACTATCTGCGCATGTCAGAGGAATCTTTCAAATTAATACTGGAGAGTGTCAAGCCATATATTCAACGGCAGAATACACGAATGCGTGCTGCTGTCCCGGCAGAGGAAAGATTGGCTGTTACACTGCGTTTCCTCGCCACTGGACGCTCACTGCAAGACTTACATTTTTCTGCAGCCATTTCAAGGCCACTGCTCAGTACTATAATTCCGGAGACATGTAATGCGATTGTCCGCAGTCTGAGGAGCTACATGCAGTTTCCCAAAACAAAAGAGGAATGGAAAAAGATTGCCTCTGATTTTGACCATCTTTGGCAGTTCCCTAACTGTGGTGGGGCTTTGGACGGGAAACATGTGAGGATCACCCAACCAGGGAACAGCGGATCCTATTTCTTTAATTACAAGGGCTATTTTAGCGTCATTATGATGGCCCTAGTTGACGCCAATTATGAATTTATAACTGTTGAAGTTGGCATGAATGGGAGGGTATCCGATG
This sequence comes from Anomaloglossus baeobatrachus, assembly GCF_048569485.1. NCBI lineage: Eukaryota > Metazoa > Chordata > Amphibia > Anura > Aromobatidae > Anomaloglossus > Anomaloglossus baeobatrachus. The sequence goes on from NC_134356.1 coordinate 678,823,092, forward strand.
GTGGTGTTATAGAGCACACACGTTTTGGACAGCGATTGGACAACTGTGAACTGAATTTGCCACCCAACTCTGAGACTAGAGACAACCTTAATTTTGTGTTTGTCAGCGATGAGGCATTCCCGCTTCACGCAAATCTTGTTAAACCTTTCCCTCAAAAAAGTTTGACGGTGGAAAGACGAATTTTCAATTACCGTCTGTCAAGGGCCCGTCGGGTTGTTGAAAACGCTTTTGGGATCATGGCCAACCGTTTTCGTGTTTTCCACACACCTATGAACATGAAGCTTGAATCCATAGACTATGTTGTTTTGGCCTGTTGCGTGTTGCACAACTTTCTTCGGCGGCGTGATGCTATTGGGTACTGCCCACCTGGCTTTGTGGACTCGGTAGACCCAACAAATGGGGAAGTGGAGCTTGGTGAATGGCGTGAAAACGATCGTACAATTGCAGGCCTTCAACCGGTCGTGCACGGCAGAACAAAGGATGATGCGAAGGCCTGCCGAGAAAAATACTGCCAATATTTCAATGGCCCTGGTGCAGTGACTTGGCAGCATCAGAATTTATAGTGGTAGACTGATGTAATATAACCAATCCTTTCATTTTGTGTAATCATGTGTAATAAACCTAAAAATTTACTTTTTAAACTACTTGATGTTTTTTGAAAAACTTATGGTCCGTCCACGTTTGTAGTGCTGCACTCTTTAGTGCGGTCTGCACGTAGACCCCGCTTTGGGTTTGGGAGGGGAACATCACACCACACACACACACTGGGAACCACAAACAACTGCCCTACACAGACACCCACACATGGGGTATCGGGCTGTGTGCAGTGGGATACGGCACTGTTATGGAGTATGGGGCTGTGTGCAGTGGGATACGGCACTGTTATGGGGTATGGGGCTGTGTGCACATTTGTTTTATTCTACTGTTTGGTGATGACCGACTCTTCAGCATGTTAATAAATGTTAATTTATTGGTTAAAAAGAAATTGTCATTTTTTTTCGGCTAATGTAAGACCTCCCCCGAAAGTAAGACAGGGTGGGCCTTTTTGGGGTAAAATTAATGTAAGACAGGGTCTTACTTTCGGGGAAACACGGTACATATACATATATATATATACATACATACATATACATATATTTATATATATATATATATATATATATATATATATATATACATACATATATATATACATATACATACATATACATATATATATGTATGTATGTATATGTATATACATATACATACCGTATTTTTCGCTTTATAAGACGCACTTTTCCTCCCCAAATTTTGGGAGGAAAATGGGGGGTGCGTCTTATAAAGCGGTAGCGGGGGGGGGGGCGATCGGGCGGGTGCCTGTGGCTGCATGCAAGCGCCCGGGTACCTGTACTTGCATGCAGCGGCAGCCGGGTACCCGTGGCTGTGTACGGGCGGCAGCGGGTGCTGTGTGGGGTCGGCAGCCAGGTACCTGTGCTTGCATGCGGTGGCAGACGGGTACCCATGGCTGTGTGCGGGCGGCAGCCGGGTGCTGTGTGCGAGCGGCAGTCGGGTGCCCGTGCAGGTACTCGGCTGCCGCCCTCACACAGTCACCCATCTGCCGCCCGCACACAGCCATGGGTACCCGGCTGCCACCGCACGCAAGCACAGGTACCCGGCGGCTTGTACGCAGAGTGGGCGGGCAGCTGTGCATGCGGGGCGGGCGGCTGTGCAGCTTACCAGTTGTCCGCAGTCCCACTTTCAAATGATGGCGCCGGTGGAGCTCTTGGATGAGAGCTCCATCTGCGCACGCGCTGCTCCGGGAGTCAGCGCGTGCGCAGATGGAGCCCTTGGATGAGAGCTCCATCTGCGCATGCGTCGCTCCGGGCGCCATTACTTGAATCGGGACCGCGGACACACTCCACCACTGAGCCGTCGCCGCCGCTCCCACTACTGAGCCGCCGCCGCCGCTGCCACCACTGAACCGGGACCGCGGACACACGCCACCACTGAGCAGTCCCTGCCGCTGCCACCACTGAGCAGTTGCCGCCACTCCCACCACTGAGCCGCCGCTGCCACCACTGAACCGGGACCGCGGACACACTCCACCACTGAGCAGTCCATGCCACCACTGAGCAGTCGCCGCCGCCGCTGCCACCACTCAACCGGGACCGCGGACACTCACTGCACCGGCCTGCTGCACGGCTCACACGCCACGGCTGCTGCCGCCACCACGGACCCCACGGATCCTGCCACCGTGGACGCCACCACGCCTGCAACCACGGCACCTGCAATCACGGACCCCGCTGCCACTGACCTGCCGCGCCTGCCAGCACAACCTGTGCCTCCTGTGACCCCGCTTCACCACCACTGCTGCCCCCCTCCGGTAAGAGAACACCGGAGTATAAGACGGACCCCATTTTTCTTACCTTTTTTATGTCTAAGTTTGGGGTGCGTCTTATATTCCGGTGCGTCTTATAAAGCGAAAAATACGGTATATATATATATATATATATATATATATATACATATACATATATACATATACATATATACATATATATACATATACATATATACATATATATATATATATATATATATACATATATATATATACATACATACATATATATATATACATATATATATATATACATACATATATATATATGTATATGTATATATATGTATGTATATATATGTATGTATATATATGTATATGTATGTATCTATATATATATATATATATATATATGTATATATATATATATATATATAGGTAGGTATGTATATATGTATATGTATGTATATATATATATATATATATATATATATATATATATATATATAAATATCAAAACATCTATATGAGAGGAAAACAATTCTGGATTCTTCTTCACTTGCAATTTACATATGCAGTTGCGATTTTAAAAAAAAGAAAAGAAAAAAAAAATGATCGCACTCCCAGCAATGAAAATCGATGAAGCTGTCTACTCTATAGCTTTTACTAACGGGGTCGTATTAGCGGAATCTGCGACCAAAACGACATCCCTTTTGCGTTTTTCTCTGAACATGGTTTGTGAACATGCAGTTGGTGCTAAAGCGACACTTGACGCAACGTATGTGTAATGGCGGGAGTCCGCTCCTGTAGTTCCTCTGGTGACCGGCTTCACTGATTTGGAGTTGAAAGTGACAGTTTCACTTTTACCTTCAATCATAATAACAAGTCGAACTTGGAGAAATAGTAAAATCCAGCCATGTTCAAAGACGCAATCTCTTTAGACATTGGCTGGAGCAGGGTTCACCGCCTCCACCACCAATCTGATTGCAGGTAGCGTCCATGTGACACTATGCATCCAATCATGCAAGGAGGCGTGTCCGTTGGCGACGCACCTGCGTTGCCTATGGAGCCGCAACTGCGTCCGATAATTAAACATGGCGGCACGCAGGCGAGCTGCAGCTTGGGGGGAGGCTGAGGTCCGGTTTTTGATAAGGGAAGTGGATGCTCGTGATTATAATTGTCATGAGTCGCATCAGCATCCACTTCTCCATAAAAAATCGGTGTTGAGGAGGATACAGCGAGGTCTGAGGAGAAAATTCCATGTGGAAAGGACTTCTTCACAGATCCGTAAAAAAATTGCGGATCTGCGTTATCGATCAAGCGACCGTATCTCAGCCATACGGGCAGAGAGGCTGCATAATCAAGGTGGGTGTAGAAGGTTGGGCCTAGGGAATGTATAATGGTATTAAATGTATATATGTATGTATATATATCTATATATAATGATATAGATATATAGATGTACACATATAAGGCCCCCTTCACACGTCCATGAAAAAACATGCACGTGTGTTACGTCCGTTTTTCAAGTCCGTTTTCATTTTTTTGTGTCATCTGTGGGAATGAGGTATGCTACCCGTGTGTGCATGTTGGTTGTCCGTTTAAGCGTGTGAGAAAAAACTGTCATGTGTATGTGTTGTCCGTGTGAAATTATGCGTGTTTCTGATGCACAATGTCGAAGATACATACCCACTGACAGCACAGAGTCGCGCATAGAGAATGAACTGGGGTGAACTTAACCCAAAATCATTGTCATACCACGCCTGTGTCTGGGTGTCGCGTCCTGATTTGCGGTCACCCGTGAAGGACTCACCGGTGAACGCTAATCCTCAGTGTAACTGAATGGAGTACCCCTCTCTCATACTCACCGTTCCCCGATCACCGGAGCGCGGCTCTGCACGGCTGTTCTCTAAACTCCGGCGGCTTTTCCTCTTTAAAAAAGCCGGCCGCTCATTAAACAATCTCGTATTCCCTGCTTTCCCCACCCAACGCCACCTATGATTGCTTGCAGTTAGACACGCCCCCACGCTAATAATAAGTGGTAATAAGGAGATTGTTTAATGAGTGGCCAACTGTTTTCAAAAGAGGAAAAGCCGTTGGAGTTTAGAGAACAGCCGTGCAGCGCCGCGCCGGTGATCGGGGAACGGTGAGTATGACAGAGGGGGGTGACTGACCGACAGACAGCGAGAGAGGGACAGACAAGACCGAGAGAGACCGACAGACATAGAGACCGACCGACGTATTGAGGGAGATTGACAGACATAGGCAGGAAACCAATGAATGCCCGGCATCACTAGAAAAAAGCACAAAACGTACACGGAGCATACAGAGATGCATCCGTGTCACGTATTGTGCGCACATAACCATTGACTTTCATGGTGTCCGCGTGTGCGTGTCACGTGCAGAAAACGGACATGCTTCCGTGCAAAACGGAAACACATACGGATCACAGACACACGAACATTCTGCAATAACGCAGGTGTGACCTCAAACATAGATTAACATTGGTTCACGTTTGGCCGTGTCTCCGGGACATACGGAAACGGGCCAAACACGGACGTATGAAGGGGGCCTAACACATACATATAATAGGTATATACATAGACTTATCTATATAGATAGGTATATTGATTATATATATATATATATATAGATATATGTATGTAATAAGGTTAATTCTCTTCAGGACCACAGCAGGAACTACCAGAGGAGCATGAGCCCCCGGAGGATCCAGAGCCCCCAGAGGTGCATGAGCCCCCGGAGGATCCAGAGGAGCATGAGCCCCCGGAGGATCCAGAGCCCCCAGAGGTGAATGAGCCCTCGGTGGAGGAAGAGCCCCCTGCTGGATCCATCAGTCCCTCTGTGTCCGACGAGGAGGAAAGCCGTAAGTGTTTAACATGAATCTCGTATGTCTCTTAACACTAAGCAGAAACAAAAATTATAATTTAAAACCTTTACCATTCCCTCCACAGGAATCCCAACTTTCGCAGACCTCGTCTCTTCTCACTCAAGCATTGTTGCTGCGCAGAGAAGAATTATATCTGCACAGAGGAGACTGATGGCCAAGCTCGACCATCATGCTCGGATGATGTCCCGTTATGCGGCTGGGCAAGCGGAGGGCAGCGGGCATTAATTTCCTTAATATTTTTGTGTTTTAGTTTACATGTTTTATAAACACTTTAAAATGTATATCTGCTGTTTGGTAGTTTTCATTTCAAAAAGGAAGTAAACATCTATCACAGGGGTCAGGAACCTTTTTGGCTAAGAGAGCCGTAAACGCCACATATTTTGAAATATAATTCCGCGAGAGCCGTACAATATGTTTAAAGGGCCATTGACAGATCAATCGCTCCAATGTTCACTTAGTACAGCAAGGAATGCTCCTCCCTGCTGTATAAAGCCACAACTGGACTGAAACAATGGTAATTAGCAGTAAGAAAATCAAATAAATAACTTACATTGTGAACTTGCGATGCATGACATCAGTCCAGCAGTCTGGCTTCTTCTTTTTCCTGCGCATGACTGGAAGCTGGCATTCTTCCCACCTGATGTTGAGAGAATGCCAGCTTTGAGGCATTCGCAGAAGAAAGAAGCTGGAATATTGGACATGTCACACAACGCATTGTCAGTTATGTCAATTATCTATTTTATTATTTTACAGCGAATTATTGTTTAGGTCCAGCGGTGGCTTAGTGCAGCAGAGAGGAACACTCCTTTGTGTACTAAGTGACCGCTGGAGCAATTGTATCTGTCAGTGGCCCAGACACCCTGCTTCCCATACAGCCTGCACCCCTCATATCACACACACACACTGCTCCCCATACAGCCTGCACCCCCCAGATCTCACACACTACACCCCCATATGTCACATACCCTGCTTCCCATACAGCCTGCACCCCCCCATATCACACACACACACACTGCTCCCCATACAGCCTGCACCCCCCATATCCCACACACTACACCCCCATATGTCACATACCCTGCTTCCCATACAGCCTGCACCACCCATATCACACACAATACACCCCCATATCTCACACACCCTGCTCACATATCTCACCCTGCCTGTACCCCAACTTACCCCTCTCAAACACTCTGCACCCCTTCACATGCTTCTGTCACAGTCTGCAGCCCTCATATGCCCCTCACCCTGCAGCCCCCCTCACCCTCATGTCCCCTCTTTTCTTATTACCAGTCATGTGTCCATTATCTCCTTCAGGATTCAGTATCTTGCTTTCTGCCCGGCATCCTGTGTCTCCTCCCACACAGTCACATGGGCGTGACATCATCGCAGGTCCTGCAGGATGGAGATTCCGTCTGCTGTGCAGGTCAGGAGCACTCCTGCAGCTCAGACATGGCTGGTGGCCTCTCCAGGTCAGGGGCCCCTCTACTGACACTGGGCTCCCCTGACTCACAGTTCGGCCACTACACAGCGGCACTACACATAGACGCAGAGCGGCTGCCGGGCCCCTATGTGTACTAGTGCCGCTGTGTAGTGGCCGGTCTGTGAGTCAGGGGAGCCCAGTGTCAGTAGAGGGGCATCTCACTTCTCGGTCCCCCGCTGATCCGGTCTCCTCGGCGCGTCGTCCATTGCTGTCGCTCGCTGACCTCTCAGCAGGCGCGCAGTGATGACGTCACCGCGCTCGCTGCAGAGCTGTCAGAAGAACGCCGACAGTCACAGCGGGGAGAATGATAAGAGAGCGCGCCGCTCACTCTCTCATCATTGCTCTCAATTGTATCGGCACCTGCGATGCCGATGCAATTGAAAGCTCGATCCTCGGCGGGGGGCGGTGACAGCGCGGCCACCGGGCCCCCCTGAGTAGCCGGGTGCTGGCGCCGGCCCTGATCCTTCCCATAGACAGGTAGGAGCCCTGTCTGCAAGCCAGATACGGCCATCAAAAGAGCCATATCTGGCTCGCGAGCCATAGGTTCCCGACCCCTGATCTATCATCACTCACAATCATTATATTACATGTATGCATCTGTATACATGCACCAACCCATCTGCATCCCGCCTTTGGCCTGTTAGTAAGCAGCGGTGGCCGGACCCATGCTCGTACTTATTACTGTGGAGTGAGTTGTCGGTAAGGGCACCCGTGGGTTGTGGTGACTGATGGTGAGACGGATAGGGGAGGTGTAGTCCCAGGTGTATGGGAAAAATGGCTGGGGAAGGTGACGTGCCGAGTTGGACCGGCGGTAAATGGTGTACTCACAGTTCACAAGAATTACACACAGAGTCCCGTGTAGCAAACAGGGGTCCCTCCCTCTTGCACTCAGTGTTTGTGTCTTTAACTGGTACATACATACATACACACAGCCACATATATCCATAGGCAACATCCAACGATGCTGCCGACACATGTCTGGCTCCTGGGAGAAATCCTCCGATCTTGTCTTCTTCCCGTAGTATGATCCATTGTGCAGAAGCGCAGGTGAAGTTGCGAAGTACAGTAAGCTGAAATACCTTCCTGACGTCACCACGTTAAGTGACCGCACGTGCGTCACTGGTCCTTCCACTCCCTGTACCTATCCGGCGTGAATGCCCACTGGATGATTGCATGGTGATCGGAGGCTTCCCCAGGACACGGACATGGATTGGCAGCATTAGGGTTTTGGTGGACATGGTGAGTATGCAAAACTTCAAACACATCTATTCCTCCAAGCAAAATGTAGTCCTACTGTAACTATTCAAGGAGACCACAAAAATGAGGTATGAAAAACTTTTTATTGTCAGTGTTGTCATGGCAACGCCCACAAACACTGATGGGCAATAATCACACAAATATACATAAAAAACAATATTTTAAACAAACAAACAAAACTTATCGGCCGCCCTGTTGTTGGGATGCCACATATTTGGCCAGCTGCACTCCGTGCTGCGTAACTGCTGTGGCCAGTGTGCGCTGTGCCGCTGCCAGTGTGCGTTGTGCTGCTGCCACAGTGCGCTGTGTCGCCAGAATCCTCGTGTGTGAGGCCTGAAGGTCTTCTAATGTTGGTATTTCTATGGAGGGAATGGTACAACTTAAAAAGGCAAATTATATGTAGATATATCATTTAGAGGTACATGTTTGTTGTTTAAACTTACGGTTTGGGTGTTCCTCCTCGTCCGGTAAAGACGGGCTGAGGTTCCACCCGAATCCTCTGGCATCACCTTCAGCGGCTAGGGTGAGACAAAACACTTCATAGTACATCACAGCTGGAGAGACTGCTTTATACATGGAGGACTGACTGGAGAGGCTGGCTGCATAATTATACATGGAGGACTATGGAGGTGTATTCTAATATATGATTGGTTATGTGGGACCCTTTAGACTCTTTGTAAAGGAGACTTTACACGCTATGACATCGCTAATGCGAACTTGTTGGAGTCACGGGATTGGTGACACACATCCGGCCGCATTAGCTGTGCCGTTGCATGTGACACCTATGGGCGATTTGGCATCGTTGCAAAAACATGCCAAAATGCTCATCGCTGACATGAGGTTCCATTCTCAAATGTCGTAACTGCAGCAGTAACGAAGTTGTTCCTCGTTCCTCCGACAGCACACATCGTTCCGTGGAACAACGCAGGGACGAGGAACCTCTCCTTACCTGCCTCCCGGACGATAAGGAAAAAGGTGGGCGGGATGTTACGTCACGCTCATCTCCGCCCCTCCGCTTCGATTGGGCGGCGGTTCATTGACGCGGCTGTGACGTCCCTGTGACACTGAACGAAGCGCCCCCTTAGAAAGGAGTCGGTTCGCTGGTCACAGCGACGTCGCCGGGCAGATAAGTATGTGTGACATGTCTGGGCGATGCTATGCGGCACGGGCAGCGATTTGCCCGTGTCGCACAACAGATAGGGGCGGGTACCCACACTAGCGATATCGATACCGATATCGCTGCGTGTAAAGCGGCCTTAAGGCTGATAGAGAAATATAGATAGATATTATATAGATAGATATTATATAGATTGAAATATAGATAGATAGAGGTATTTCAGATAATGGTAAATCTGGGAGCTGTGGGTAAGATAGCTCTATCCTGTCAAAGTTATATTGCCCTAGTTTTAACTTAAAAAATTACTGTAAGGCAAACCTGCTCCGATGACATGAAGTGAGGAGGGAGAGACTGAAGGTGGCTCCGGCTGGTGCTCCGCCTCTGCTGGTGGATCCTGCTGTGGCTCCTGGTGTGGTGTAGGCTCCAGCTGTGGCTCCAGGTCTGGTGGAGGCTCCAGCTGCGGTTCCGGGTCTGGAGGTGGGTCCTGCTGGGGCTGCGGCTCTGCATTAAATTATACATTGTAATATTTGCACGTGGGGATAACTCACAAGAAGTACTCTTGTGGTACTACTCATGTGCTGGGTGTCATGTGGGTGTAATTACTCATGTGGTACTACTCATGTTAAAGAGCCACCATATAATGGGCTAACCAATGTTAACACTAGTGCTGAGCGTACACGGACTGTTATGCTATGTGTGCACGTTGCGTACAGTCATTGCCTAAAATTCCGCAGCGATCAGAAGAGCACATGTGCGCTTTAAATCGCTGCATAAATGTCCGTGGTGAAAGCCGATTCCATGCGCTCTGCCTGCAGCTCCTCCCATAGACAGAGCAGGAGCTGCCGGCAAAGCGCAGGAAAGAAGTGACATGTCACATGTCATGTAACTGCATGTATTTACGCAACGTGCGCACATAGCCTTAACGTCCACATACGCAATGTTTATGCGCTATCCCGGACCCCATTGACTTATATGGCCACTGGATTACGGCGCAGATCGGACTCTTTTATAAATCTGTCAGTGATCCGCCAGCCCCAAGATTATTGGACATTCAAACAACTTTCGTTAACACCACTCACCAGGTTGGAGCTGGCTCTGAGAACGGATGCTGGCAATGCGGTTGCTAGACCTGTAACGCAGATCTGCCAGCTTCTTCCTTATTTGTGTAGTTGAACGCTGCACCCCAAATTTTCTCAAAAGGCCCCGACTAATCCTCCTCAGCACTGCCTTCTTGTGGAGCACAGGATGGACATGGTGTTCAACACAATCATAATCTCTGCTGTCCACCATTTTAATTAGATATGTGACTTCTGCCTCTCCCCAAGCTGATGACCGACTTCTGGCTGCCATATTTCAGTAGGCCACAACAACACCATTAGACCCGCCAAACTAAAATCAGCGCCATCCAATAGAATTCTAACGTCGACGCAAAGGACTTGCGAGACGCAATTGCGATCAAGAAGCCCTAACCGGGGACGCAGCTGCGTTCGGTACGTGACCTGAAATCAGCGATTATGGCTACTTTCATGTATTTTTACCACGATATAATAATGTCTGTGTTGTCCATTCTGAATTGTCGGCCATTCTGAATTGTCATTCTCTATAGTGGCCACTGATGCGTTGTCATTCTCTGATTGGTGGCCACTGATGCGCTGTGATTGGACGACTGATGCGCTGTGATTGGATGACACTGTTGCTATATAAAAGGGAGTGAATTAGCGATTCCAAATGCATTCATCTGGATTTACCTCTGCGTTCCCATCTGAGTCGCAAGTCTGTACTTTGTGGATCTAAACCATCTACTTATTTTGCAAGGTATGTTTGCGATCTCAAATTGAGATCGTAGTTGCGTTCTTGTATTAATTATATTACTTTTTAAATATTTAATAGTATGATATATTATATATTTGTTGATATTAATTCTATGCAATCATGATTGTGTTCTGCATTGTGCTACGGCTTTTTAGGCTTGCAAGCAAATGGAGGGAGGCCTAGGTTTTGTTGATTGCCATATTCTTCCAATGCTTGGGCATTTCTAATGTGGTTTATGATTTTTCAAATATGCTTTGCCAAGGGCAACCATTGTGTAGTGCCATGCCTTTCAATGCTAGGGCTTTTCTATTGTGGTTTGTGATTTTTCAAAACTGTAACATGTATTCTTTTGGTAACACTGTTCACTTTTCTGTTTTTAGATGTCTTCTAATAGCCAAGACTTTATTAGAGACTTGATAGAGATGTATCGCTCCATGCCCTGTTTATGGAAAATAAAGTCAGCAGATTACAGTAACAGATATAAAAAAAGGGACGCCTATCTCAAACTGGTCGACCTGGTAAAGAAATATAACCCAACAGAAACCGTGGATGAGACAGTGGTTAAAAAGAAAATACAGGCCCTCCGCACTGTCTTTAAAAGAGAATTAAATAAGGTGGAGAACTCATCCAAGTCAGGTGCCGGAACTGAGGAACTATATGTTCCAAAGCTCTGGTATTTTGACTTGATGAGCTTCACTAGAGATCAAGAGCTTCCTCGTCCACTGGAATCAATGATAGCGGTGGAGGAGGAAGAAGAGGCTGAGGTCCGATCACACTCTCCTGTCCGTGATGTAAGTACCTTTTTTTTTATTACCTTTAATTACCATTTAAACTTTGTATTTTGCATACTGTTGAATGACATTTCTTATCCTGTATTAGTTCCCTCACGTGTACCCATGTGCCTGCTGGTTGAGATATCCAATTCAAAAACACAATACTGTATTTGGGTGTTGCTGTAAGTTTTAAAATTATTTTCTGGGTTTGCTTTAATATAATATTTGTCTTCTTCGTGCAGGACCACTTTCAAGCTGCGGACACACCAACAGGTGCGAATGATGCTATCACCATCACCCAACATGTTGAATCTGCCGAAGAACAACACAGTCCAGCTGTGCGACAATGCGCATCCCGTAAAAGAAAATCCACCACTTCGTCTTCCAGCTCTAATTCGGCCAAACTTATCGATTTGGCCAACACTATTTTAAATCAAGGAAAAAATAACGCCAAGTGTGGTTTTACACAATTAGCTGATGAACGACTACAGCAGCTCGACCCAATCCAAAGAAGGCATGCCGAAAGAGTAATGTTAGAGGCTCTAAATCAAGCAGCAGAGGGGAAACTGACAGACAAATCAACCGTGTTAGACCCGACTCAATTGTCATACCCTTCATGGAATGCCACTCAAGAACATATACAAAGCACACCAAGGAGGCTTCACCCACATTATCCCATGGGTCAATCGCAATCGACCCAACATTTTCCAATACCTGGTGAACGATTCTCCTTTTCGGACTCTTATTATCAAGATTTGTAGTTTTTTGTGTTTTTTTTCAAATGGTTTAATATGTTGTGTTTGTTTGCTTGTTGCCTTACTTGTTTAATTTTAATAAACATGTTTTTTGATTTAAAAATTGTTGCTGCCTTTAATGCATACAGCTAGTAGCTGCCCTAATAAGGCTGGGTAATGTGCTGGGTTGAGGTCAGGTCAGTGAAGGGGTGGGATTCTGCTAGGGGAAGATATGGGTAGATTGACTGAAAAATTGGAAAGTTATGTGTGTTGAAAAAATGAGAGGGGGTTTATTTCAGAAAGATAGGCACTAGAAATACACACACATATGGCTTGAACACTGGCAAAAAGTATAACATTTCCAATAATGTCACTCTGATATGCATCATTAGGGTACGCTCACACAAGCGTGAAAATCGGACGAGTGCAATGCGAGAAATTCTCGCATTGCACTCTGACCAATGTTAGGCAATGAGGGCGAGCTGTTGGTCAGCTTTTCTCGCATCCAGATTCTGGATGCGAGAAAAGCGGCAGCATGCTGCGATTGTCTGCGAGAGCCGTATCTCTCGCACCCATTCAAGTGAATGGATGCGAGAGATACATCGGACTGCACTCGGATGTTATCCCAGTGCAGTGCGATCTACGCACAGGCTGACAGTGGAGGAGATGGGAGGATTAACCCCTCCCTCTCCTCCGCAGCGCCTGCACTCAGCCTCACAGCTGTGACCCGATCGCAAGATCGGGTTACAGTCGCATGACACCCGGCTCACGCTCGCAGCAGAGCCTGAGCCGGGGGACATTAGCATATCGCATCCGATGCTCTCGCATCGGATGCCATACGCTCGTGTGAGTCCAGCCTTATACTAACTATAGTCAGGGCAATGGACAATGCGCATGAGTAATACCACATTAGTAGTAACAGCATACAGTGCACACATGAGACATTGCACATTGCACAGGGTGCCCGGTGGTCCACTCCGATCTGAAAGGGGGCTGGCACTTTAGGGGACGTAAGTGTACAGCCAGAGTCGTGTTTTTAACTTCGTGACACCACCCACGCCGCACCAGGACACACACACCAACTGCACATATACACACATAGCAGACACACATGGACACCCCGAGCACATACATACATAGCGCACACATAGCATAGCGGGGAGAAGGCCATATCTGGAGAATTGGTATTCGGAGTAGACAGGGTAGAAGGAGGCGAAGGCCCATCTGTGCAATAATCATGCTGGCTAATCAGCAGCTTGATATGTCACACCTGTGAGGTGGGTGGATTATCTTGACAAAGGAAAAGTGCTCACTAACATAGAGTTAAGCGGGCTTTACACGCTGCGACATCGCTAATGCGGAGTCGTTGGGGTCACGGAATTTGGGACGCACATCCGGCCGCATTAGCGATGCCGTTGCGTGTGACACCGATAAGCGATTTTGCATCGTTGCCAAAACGTGCAAAATCGCTAATCGGCGACACGGGGGTCCATTCTCAAAAATCGTTACTGCAGCAGTAACGAGGTTGTTCCTCGTTCCTGCGGCAGCACACATCGCTGCGTGTGATGCCGCAGGAACGAGGAAGCTCCCCGTACCTGCCTCCCGGCTGCTATGCGGAAGGAAGGAGGTGGGCGGGATGTTATGTCCCGCTCTTCTCCGCCCCTCTGCTGCTATTGGGCGGTGGTTCAGTGACGTTTCAGTGACGTCGCTGTGACGCTGCACGGACCGCCCCCTTAGAAAGGAGGCGGTTCGCCGGTCACAGCGACGTCGCCGGACAGGTAAGTATGTGTGACGGCTGTTGTGCGACACGGGCAGCGATTTGCCCGTGTCGCGCAACAGATGGGGGCGGGTACCCACACTAGCGATATCGGGACCGATATTGCAGTGTGTAAAGCAGCCTTTAGACAAATGTATGAGCAATATTTGAGAGAACAACACCTTTTGCATACATAGAAAAAGCCTTAAAATTTTGAGTTCAGCTCATTAAAAATGGAAGCAAAAACAGTGTTGCATTTATATTTTTGTTCAGTGTATCTATCTATGTACTGTATCTACTGTATCTATCTAGCTAGCTAAAGATAGATAGATGAATATAGGACTCCAGGACACCAGGACACACACACCAACTGCACATATACACACATAGCAGACACACATGGATACACCGAGCACATACATACATAGCGCACACATAGCATAGCGGGGAGAAGGCCATATCTGGAGAATTGGTATTCGGAGTAGACAGGGTAGAAGGTGGCGATGGGGTAGAATGTGGAGATGGGGTTGCAGCAGGATATGGTGTAGGAGAAGGAGAGGGTGCCTCAGCAGGAGATGGTGCAGCAGGTGGAGGTGGGGGATCCCCAGGAGATGGCGTACCTGGAGAAGGTGGAGCAGGTTGCGGTGGTGGTACATAGGAGAAAACTTCTATTGAGCGGATAACTCCAGGCCTCCATGGCTTAAGCCTGCTGTACACCATACAATTCCACATATGATTTCGTACTGTACTGCGGTATGAGCTGTACTGAGGTATGCTGTCGTTCAATGTTCCCGGGGTGTCACACACTGCGATGTGTGCAGATTCGGGAACATTGATCAACCCGACGTTCAATTTTTAGCTTTTCAACGATGTGCAAGCGAGGAACGGTTTCACGTTTAATCGCAATCGCACATAGCTGTCACACCATACAACAACACTAACGACGACGAATGTGCGTCACTTGTGACGTGACCCCGCAGACACATCGTTAGATTTGTTTGTGCGGGTAAACCCCTTTTTCTGAAGTATGTTTTACAAACCTTTTCTCATGGGGTACCAGACACATGGTGACCCCTTGCCTCAAAGTATGCTGCATTCATTGAAAAAACAAGGCACAAAAAGCAATGCCCAATCAGCAAAATTCTTTGATTTAATTTAAATAGAAGATAGGCTTGTGCACAAGGCTTCTACTGTCACTCTGATATGCACTGAGATAACAAGGATAGCCAAGTCAATGGACAATACTACAAACGTGATTACACAGCTTTTTTTTTGGGAAAGAGGGTGTTGATGAAATGCTAATATATGCAAAGCGAAAAAAATCCCATTATACCACAGGAGCATTGAATTAGCACCAAAGGTATCAGAAATGTACGTATAATCAAGTTTGCATATCAGACTGTTCCAAGGGTAATTAGCTCTTTTTTGCCACCTTCTCCCTCTGATATGCAAACTGTATTTCAAATGTGATTATTTTCTTTTGAATATATTAGCATTTGATCTACACTGTGCATTGCAATGAATAACTTACAGGCCTCCATGACCCTATTCCACCACAGCGGGACCATTAGTTCTCTAAATTGGTTTTTATTTGCTCACAGCAGCCTGGGCTCCTATACAGCATGTTACAATGATGTATATAACAGCTCTGTGATGTTGATGGCCACAACTTATTTTCAGCCCAAAAAAGTGGTGACAGGTTCCCTTTTAAGGAAACCATAAGTTTAACCATACAGTGGTACCTCGCTAATCGAGTAACCCACTTAACGAGAATTTCGCTTAACAAGCAAATCTTTCTGTAAATTTGTAACCCGCTTTACGAGAAATCTTTGCTGTACGAGCAAAATTCTCACCGCACACACTTCCGGTTCTGTACATCCACCACACTCTGACCCGCACTTGCAGTCCACACAAACACACACATGTACGCGCAAACACACACGGACGCACACACATACAGTATTAAGCTCACCTTACCTTCCGTTGCACCGCCGGCATCATGGTTCTTGTATTTCCCGGGTACATCGCGACGTCTTCACGGCGAACTACAAGACCCAGGAGGCATGCGACGGAACGGAAGGTAAGGTGAGCATATAATATGTGCATGTGCATGCGTGTTTGTGTGAGTTTGTGTGTGTTTGTGTGTGTTTCTGTGTGGTTGTGCATGTGTGGAATGACAGAATAGGGGATCAGGATGGGACATTTTAGAAGTTGTGGAACGGATCGTCAGCATTGCAATGATTTCCTATGAGGAATCTTGCTTTGCTGAACGAGTACCTAGATTAACAAGCACAGTCCCAGAACGGATTGTTCTCGTTAAGCAAGGTTCCACTGTATAGTGTTCTTGAAAACGGGAAAAAACAAAAAAAACGAGTCGAAAATCTTTAAAATAAAGGGTGATACTACCATTTTTTTTGTTAGAGGGATATTATATTTACCATGTTCACTAAATGGTAAGGCTAGTTTCACACACTGCGTTTTTTTAACGCTGTGTTTTTGTGCGTTTTTTGCAGCAAAAACCACACTAAAACGCACCCGCGTCGAAAAAACCCGGCAAAAAACGCACGCATTTTGCTGCGTTTTGTTGCGTTTTTGCTCACTGCATCTTTACGCGTTTTTTATCAGTGAACAAAAAAAAGGTCTGATGTCATTTCCTTCTTCAATGTGTTCTTCATTCTCCAATAGTGTATGCAGAAGAGCAGACAGATGCAGAACTACAAGGCTCAGCATACTCCATCTAATAGTGTATGCAGAAGAGCAGACAGCAGATGCAGAACTACAAGGCTCAGCATGCTCCATCCAGGACTGTATGCTTCAGTGAGAGTCAGGGGGAGCAGACCTACAAGGCTCAGCATCCTCCATCCAATAGTGTATGCAGGAGAGCAGACAGAAGCTGTTGAACTACAAGGCTCAGCATCCTCCTTCCAGGACTGTATGCAGGATTTCTTTGCCCCCCACAAAAAAAAAAAATGACGTGGGCTTCGCACAATTTTTGAGTCCAGCCGGGTACAACTAGGCAGCTGGGGATTGGAATTCATAGTGCAGGTTGCCCATGCTTTCTGGGCACCCCCGCTGTGAATTGCAGTCCGCAGCCACCCCAGAAAATGGCGCTTTCATAGAAGCGCCATCTTCTGGCGCTGTATCCAACTCTTCCAGCTGCCCTGATGCCGGGTGGCTCGCTGGGTAATAATGGGGTTAGGGCTAGCTGTATAGCTGGCCCTAAGCCCGAAATTCATGGTGTCACGCTAATATTACACATGGCCACCATGAATTTCTATTAATGATAAAAAAAAAACACAAAACACACCGAAAAATATTTTTATTAGAAATAAAACACAACACAATTAGTGACTCCATCTTTATTTAAATAAAGAACCCCCCTCCGCAGTAATCCTGGGTCAAGTGTCCCGCGCTGTCCAATCCGGATCCAATATCATCTGATCGGTTTGCTGGAAGGCAAAGCGATCAGATGATGTGTCAGGTTCTAGGGGCTGAAGCACATCACACATCAGCTGATTGTATAAAAGCCGGTTATACAATCAGCTGATGCATCGGTGCAAAAAAAAAAAAAATACTCACTTATGTGCTGATTACCGGCAGATCCTGGAGCGATGGGGAGGGAGTTACTGGCAGCTCCAGGAGCAATGGGGAGGGAGTTTGATCCCGTCCGATCGCTGCAGCAGCTGCCGGTAATCAGGGATGAAGTCTCCTGACGCATCCGCTGATAACCGGCTGGGCGCCGGCGTCTGACAGAGACTTACGATCATCTGATGCGTCAGGTGACTGCATCAGGTGATCCATCGCCAGGTCCTGCATCCTGCAGGCATATGTACCCGGGGAGACTGCCCACACCCGGAGCGGCGGTACCAGTAGGAGGATCTGGGAACGTGCATGGCACCAGGAGTCTGCAGACAGGTGAGTATAACTTTTTTTTTTTCTACTGTTCACTTTTGTTTTCGCAGCCGCCTTCACCAACCGCCCAAACATGGCACCACACGGCAGCATACATGCACAGGACGGGAGGTGTAAGCGGCGGTGACGGTACCGGGAGGATTCACGCTTCTGCGTTTACTGACAGAAGGAATCCTCTTCCTGTACACGTCACTTTACTACCCACCTCCTGCGTTTATAGCTGCGTTTTTGGTCTTAGAAACGCACCAAAACGCAGCTATTTGCGTTTCTCATTGCGTCTTTCAACATCCCTTTGCACTCAATGGATGAAAAGCGCAGTGAAAAACGCGGGAATAATTGACATGCACCACAAAAACGCAGCTGAAAAAAAAAAACTGTGCAGACAGCAAAAATGAAAACTCATAGACTTTGCTGGGGAAGCTCAGATGCTCATGAGATGCTCATGTTCTGCCTCACAAGAATAAGCTTTTTTAATCATCATTCTGATAAGATAATGCACCTCAACAGGCCCCCAGGGAGAACAGCGCCTCCTGGCCGCCATGTTCCCACCTCTAAACAGAACAGAAAATCTACACCGCCCATCAGACTTCAAAAACGACTGGAAAAACGTCATGACGTGTGTCGCAAGAGCGACCACAAACGGCATAAACCGCATCGCAGCAGTGATCCCGCTAGCGGTTTGTATATAACAGCCCTGAGTACTCTACTGCGATCTGCAATCCAGAACCTTATCGCTGGAAGAAGAGAAAGTCACCGCCCAGTAATAACGTACTTACGATTACCAATAGGAGCGGAGGGGGCGCGGTGAAGGCAACGTAGATGCACGCCTATATGTTGTTAATCGTACAATGTGACAGGTCTCAGTGACCAACGATGAGTTGTTTATGGATCTCAGGATCGTTGTTGCATTGTTGGAAGGTTTGACTGTGTGACATCTCACCAGCGACCTCTTTAACAACTTACCAGCGATCCCTATCAAGTTGAGTTGTTGGTTGGGATCGCTGGTAAGTTGTTTAGTGTGACGGGACCTTTAAGAGTCAGGTCTAAAGAAGGTGTTGGGTTAAGTTTACTTTGATTATATTGACAATATGGTCATAGGAAAGAAATCTTGCTTGACTTACTGATAGAGAAAGGTGTGATCTCATATCAGCATGAAGAAAATGATAAAAGCGTTATATCCTTGGGCATAATGAGATGTGGTCTACTAGATATTTTTTACTGTTCAATTTGTGGTTTGCAACAGAATGCAACCAGGGAATTAATCTGTATATATATTTTTTCTTTTTCATCAACTTTTTCTATATTTTGATTTCACTAAACATTCATGAGCTAAGTTACATTTTTTCAAAGGTAATACCCTGCACTCTGAACATAATTTGAACCATAATGCGGATTTCAAGTTTAACGTTCATGTAGCCATCGAGCCTTGTAGCCTTTTCTGATGGTTCTCCAATGTCTTTTGGAAATAAGTTTTTCTGCTTGTGGTTGAATGTGGGAATGGACTTTTGATTTGCAGTAAGACGTTTTGGGCAGAGCATATTCAGAAACATAGACAGGTCTGGTCAGAGCTTCCTGAAAAGAATAAAGGAAATCGCCAATGTCCTGGAAACGTCAAGTAATTTACATTTTAGTTTTAATTGTGAAACAAATTTAGACCCAAAGATTAGAAAATGAAGGGTTCACCCATTTTTAAATCGGTTGATCCATTTTATGTGTAAAAATAAAGGTTTACTTTTTTCAGAAGTTAGTCAAAGTGAACCTCAAGAGACAAGATTTTTTACATGTGCATTGAATGTTTGATGGCTGCAAGTCCAATGTTTTAACCAGTGGGCCACCTCTGATCACAGTAGACTGCTTATTTCATAGACTTTTTCTGGGAACTGCAATTTTTAGGCAGAGTCTTGGAAGTAAGAGGGGTCTTCAATCTGCTTAGTAAGCTGTGGGGAAGCTTCCTTGCCAACAAACTGCCTTACAGAAAGTCACCGGTTCCTGAAACTCTGTTTAACCCTCAACGGGATTACTGATTTCTGGAACATGGCCAAACAGCAGTTGGGCAGAAAGGTCATTGGAGCTCACACACCTCTGTCTGCCCTACGGGATATGCCCTTTATGTCTTTCTTTTCATTGACCTAAGATTACATAGTTCTTGATCTTGAAGTCAAACCCATTCCAAAAAGTTTCCTTTGGTATAACTGTGTCAAAACAATATCAAAACTGAAATAAACAGAACTGGATGTTTCCAAGGAGATTGACAATATCCATGTTCCCCTAAAAAGCTCTGATGAAACCTGTCTCAATTGCTGAATATGCTGTACCTCAAACGTCTATCAGCCATTAAAAGTCCATTCCCACATTTGAAAGCAAGCATATAAACTGTGGGTCTGAAAAGATATTAGAGAACCATCGGCGAAGGCAAGTATTTCCATGGCCACATGGATGTTAGACTTGAAATCCTCACATTGATTCAAAACATGTTCAGAATGTAGGGTTTTACCTTTGAAATGATGGAACATATTTGATTAAATTTTACTGAAATTATAGTATAGAAAAAGAAAATAAAATACTCAAATTAATTCCCTGGTTACATTCTTTGTGAAAAAAACTTCAACAGTAAAATACATCTAGTAGACCAAATCTCTGTGTTTCCCAGGATATGAAGCTTTTATCGGCTTCTTTATATTTACCTGAGATTACACCTTATACTTTCAGTAAGTCAAGCAGTTTTTCTGCCCTGTGACCATGAGATAGAGATTCAAGAGAACTTAACCCAAAACCTTGTTTTATGTCCTGCTCTAGAATGATCTTTGTAAAACATCTGATTTATTGTTGTTCAGGTTGGCTGTGATGGCCGAGTGGTTAAGGTGTTGGCCTCAAAATCCAATGGGATCTCCCCACGCAGGTTCAAATCCTGTTCAAAACGCTGTCTTTTACACCCACACATATGAAGGAGAAAATTAATTTCCTTTAGAGATAAATCTCTATAATACTATGGTTGAGATTTGAGCAAAAAGAAGCAAGAAACTTGGGAATTTAACTGTTTAGTTCATTTTTTACACTTTTTTTATTTTAATAAAACTTTATTTGGGTCTTCAATTTACTTAAAAAGCTTTAAAGTATGCTTTTATTGGCAAATAGTTAAAAAAGAGAAAGAGACAGGTCTGATCTGAGGTTTCTTGGAACATGGAAAGAAGTAGTCGGCGTCATGAGAAATATAGACCTTCACTTATTTCATATATCTTACTATTTTTGAGTCTAACAAGAAAGACATTTGTTTTGTAGATGGCAGTTATTCATTTGCACAATGATTTTAGACTTTACTCAACCATAGATTTATAGGGATTTCCTTCTGAAGGAAGTTAAACATCTCTGTTTACTATTTATAAAATACATCGCTGTGAACAGGATTATAACCTGTTCAGGGAAAACCCCATTGAATATCAAGTGCAACGCCTTAACCTCTCGGCCACCACAGCCAATCTGTACAGCAAGTTATCAGATGTTTTTGCAAAATTCACTTAAGAGTCAGGTCTAAAGAAGGTGTTGGGTTAAGTTTACTTTGATTATATTGACAATATGGTCATAGGAAAGAAATCTTGCTTGACTTACTGATAGAGAAAGGTGTGATCTCATATCAGCATGAAGAAAATGATAAAAGCGTTATATCCTTGGGCATAATGAGATGTGGTCTACTAGATATTTTTTACTGTTCAATTTGTGGTTTGCAACAGAATGCAACCAGGGAATTAATCTGTATATATATTTTTTCTTTTTCATCAACTTTTTCTATATTTTGATTTCACTAAACATTCATGAGCTAAGTTCCATTTTTTCAAAGGTAAAACCCTGCACTCTGAACATAATTTGAACCATAATGCGGATTTCAAGTTTAACGTTCATGTAGCCATCGAGCCTTGTAGCCTTTTCTGATGGTTCTCCAATGTCTTTTGGAAATAAGTTTTTCTGCTTGTGGTTGAATGTGGGAATGGACTTTTGATTTGCAGATAGACGTTTTGGGCAGAGCATATTCAGAAACATAGACAGGTCTGGTCAGAGCTTCCTGAGAAGAATAAAGGAAATCGCCAATGTCCTGGAAACGTCAAGTAATTTACATTTTAGTTTTAATTGTGAAACAAATTTAGACCCAAAGATTAGAAAATGAAGGGTTCACCCATTTTTAAATCGGTTGATCCATTTTATGTGTAAAAAAAAAGGTTTACTTTTTTTCAGAAGTTAGTCAAAGTGAACCTCAAGAGACAAGATTTTTTACATGTGCATTGAATGTTTGATGGCTGCAAGTCCAATGTTTTAACCAGTGGGCCACCTCTGATCACAGTAGACTGCTTATTTCATAGACTTTTTCTGGGAATTGCAATTTTTAGGCAGAGTCTTGGAAGTAAGAGGGGTCTTCAATCTGCTTAGTAAGCTGTGGGGAAGCTTCCTTGCCAACAAACTGCCTTACAGAAAGTCACCGGTTCCTGAAACTCTGTTTAACCCTCAACGGGATTACTGATTTCTGGAACATGGCCAAACAGCAGTTGGGCAGAAAGGTCATTGGAGCTCACACACCTCTGTCTGCCCTACGGGATATGCCCTTTATGTCTTTCTTTTCATTGACCTAAGATTACATAGTTCTTGATCTTGAAGTCAAACCCATTCCAAAAAGTTTCCTTTGGTATAACTGTGTCAAAACAATATCAAAACTGAAATAAACAGAACTGGATGTTTCCAAGGAGATTGACAATATCCATGTTCCCCTAAAAAGCTCTGATGAAACCTGTCTCGATTGCTGAATATGCTGTACCTCAAACGTCTATCAGCCATTAAAAGTCCATTCCCACATTTGAAAGCAAGCATATAAACTGTGGGTCTGAAAATATATTAGAGAACCATCGGCGAAGGCAAGTATTTCCATGGCCACATGGATGTTAGACTTGAAATCCTCACATTGATTCAAAACATGTTCAGAATGTAGGGTTTTACCTTTGAAATGATGGAACATATTTGATTAAATTTTACTGAAATTATAGTATAGAAAAAGAAAATAAAATACTCAAATTAATTCCCTGGTTACATTCTTTGTAAAAAAACTTCAACAGTAAAATACATCTAGTAGACCAAATCTCTGTGTTTCCCAGGATATGAAGCTTTTATCGGCTTCTTTATATTGACCTGAGATTACACCTTATACTTTCAGTAAGTCAAGCAGTTTTTCTGCCCTGTGGCCATGAGATAGAGATTCAAGAGAACTTAACCAAAAACCTTGTTTTATGTCCTGCTCTATAATGATCTTTGTAAAACATCTGATTTATTGTTGTTCAGGTTGGCTGTGATGGCCGAGTGGTTAAGGCGTTGGACTCGAAATCCAATGGGATCTCCCCACGCAGGTTCAAATCCTGTTCACAGCGCTGTCTTTTACACCCACACATATGAAGGAGAAAATTAATTTCCTTTAGAGATATATCTCTATAATACTATGGTTGAGATTTGAGCAAAAAGAAGCAAGAAACATGGGAATTTAACTGTTTAGTTCATTTTTTACACTTTTTTTATTTTAATAAAACTTTATTTGGGTCTTCAATTTACTTAAAAAGCTTTAAAGTATGCTTTTATTGGCAAATAGTTAAAAAAGAGAAAGAGACAGGTCTGATCTGAGGTTTCTTGGAACATGGAAAGAAGTAGTCGGCGTCATGAGAAATATAGACCTTCACTTATTTCATATATCTTACTATTTTTGAGTCTAACAAGAAAGACATTTGTATTGTACATGGCAGTTATTCATTTTCACAATGATTTTAGACTTTTCTCAACCATAGATTTATAGGGATTTCCTTCTGAAGGAAGTTAAACATCTCTGTTTACTATTTATAAAATACATCGCTGTGAACAGGATTATAACCTGTTCAGGGAAAACCCCATTGAATATCAAGTGCAACGCCTTAACCTCTCGGCCACCACAGCCAATCTGTACAGCAAGTTATCAGATGTTTTTGCAAAATTCACTTAAGAGTCAGGTCTAAAGAAGGTGTTGGGTTAAGTTTACTTTGATTATATTGACAATAAGGTCATAGGAAAGAAATCTTGCTTGACTTACTGATAGAGAAAGGTGTGATCTCATATCAGCATGAAGAAAATGATAAAAGCGTTATATCCTTGGGCATAATGAGATGTGGTCTACTAGATATTTTTTACTGTTCAATTTGTGGTTTGCAACAGAATGCAACCAGGGAATTAATCTGTATATATATTTTTTCTTTTTCATCAACTTTTTCTATATTTTGATTTCACTAAACATTCATGAGCCAAGTCCCATTTTTTCAAAGGTAAAACCCTGCACTCTGAACATAATTTGTACCATAATGCGGATTTCAATTTTAACGTTCATGTAGCCATCGAGCTTTGTAGCCTTTTCTGATGGTTCTCCAATGTCTTTTGGAAATAAGTTTTTCTGCTTGTGGTTGAATGTGGGAATGGACTTTTGATTTGCAGATAGACGTTTTGGGCAGAGTATATTCAGAAACATAGACAGGTCTGGTCAGAGCTTCCTGAGAAGAATAAAGGAAATCGCCAATGTCCTGGAAACGTCAAGTAATTTACATTTTAGTTTTAATTGTGAAACAAATTTAGACCCAAAGATTAGAAAAGGAAGGGTTCACCCATTTTTCAATCGGTTGATCCATTTTATGTGTAAAAATAAAGGTTTACTTTTTTTCAGAAGTTAGTCAAAGTGAACCTCAAGAGATAAGATTTTAACATGGGCGTTGAAAGTTTGATGGCTGCAAGTCCAATGTTTTAACCAGTGGGCCACCTCTGATCACAGTAGACTGCTTATTTCATAGACGTTTTCTGGGAACTGCAATTTATAGGCAGAGTCTTGGAAGTAAGAGGGGTCTTCAATCTGCTTAGTTAGCTGTGGGGAAGCTTCCTTGCCAACAAACTGCCATACAGAAAGTCACCAGTTCCTGAAACTCTGTTTAACCCTCAACAGGATTACTGATTTCTGGAACATGGCTAACCAGCAGTTGGGCAGAAAGGTCATTGGAGCTCACACACCTCTGTCTGCCCTACGGGATATGCCCTTTATGTCTTTCTTTCCATTGACCTAAGATTACATAGTTCTTGATCATGAAGTCAAACCCATTCCAAAAAGTTTCCTTTGGTATAACTGTGTCAAAACAATATCAAAACTGAAATAAACAGAACTGGATGTTTCCAAGGAGATTGACAATATCCATGTTCCCCTAAAAAGCTCTGATGAAACCTGTCTCGATTGCTGAATATGCTGTACCTCAAATGTCTATCAGCCATTAAAAGTCCATTCCCACATTTGAAAGCAAACATATAAACTGTGAGTCTGAAAAGATATTAGAGAACCATCGGCGAAGGCAAGTATTTTCATGGCCACATGGATGTTAGACTTGAAATCCTCACATTGATTCAAAACATGTTCAGAATGTAGGGTTTTACCTTTGAAATAATGGAACATATTTGATTAAATTTTACTGAAATTATAGTATAGAAAAAGAAAATAAAATACTCAAATTAATTCCCTGGTTACATTCTTTGTGAAAAAAAACTTCAACAGTAAAATACATCTAGTAGACCAAATCTCTGTGTGTCCCAGGAAATGAAGCTTTTATCGGCTTCTTTATATTGACCTGAGATTACACCTTATACTTTCAGTAAGTCAAGCAGTTTTTCTGCCCTGTGACCATGAGATAGAGATTCAAGTGAACTTAACCCAAAACCTTGTTTTATGTCCTGCTCTAGAATGATCTTTGTAAAACATCTGATTAATTGCTATTCAGGTTGGCTGTGATGGCCGAGTGGTTAAGGCGTTGGACTCGAAATCCAATGGGGTCTCCCCACACAGGTTCAAATCCTGTTCACAGCGCTGTCTTTTACACCCACACATATGAAGGAGAAAATTAATTTCCTTTAGAGATAAATCTCTATAATACTATGGTTGAGATTTGAGCAAAAAGAAGTAAGAAACTTGGGAATTTAACTGTTTAGTTCATTTTTTACACTTTTTTTATTTTAATAAAACTATATTTGGGTCTTCAATTTACTTAAAAAGCTGTAAAGTATGCTTTTATTGGCAAATAGTTAAAAAAGAGACAGAGACAGGTCTGATCTGAGGTTTCTTTGAACATGGCAAGAAGTAGTCGGCGTCATGAGAAATATAGACCTTCACTTATTTCATATATCTTACTATTTTTGAGTCTAACAAGAAAGACATTTGTATTGTAGATGGCAGTTATTCATTTTCACAATGATTTTAGACTTTTCTCAACCATAGATTTATAGGGATTTCCTTCTGAAGGAAGTTAAACATCTCTGTTTAATATTTATAAAATACATCGCTGTGAACAGGATTATAACCTGTGCAGGGAAAACCCCATTGGATATCAAGTTCAACGCCTTAACCACTTGGCCACCACAGCCAATCTGTACAGCAAGTTATCAGATGTTTTTGCAAAATTCACTTAAGAGTCAGGTCTAAAAGAAGGTGTTGGGTTAAGTTTACTTTGATTATATTGACAATATGGTCATAGGAAAGAAATCTTGCTTGACTTACTGATAGAGAAAGGTGTGATCTCATATCAGCATGAAGAAAATGATAAAAGCGATATATCCCTGGGCATAATGAGATGTGGTCTACTAGATATTTTTTACTGTTCAATTTGTGGTTTACAACAGGATGCAACCAGGGAATTAATCTGTATATATTTTTTTTCTTTTTCATCAACTTTTTCTATATTTTGATTTCACTAAACATTTATGAGCTAAGTCCCATTTTTTCAAAGGTAAAACCCTGCACTCTGAACATAATTTGAACCATAATGCGGATTTCAAGTTTAACGTTCATGTAGCCATCGAGCCTTGTAGCCTTTTCTGATGGTTCTCCAATGTCTTTTGGAAATAAGTTTTTCTGCTTGTGGTTGAATGTGGGAATGGACTTTTGATTTGCAGATAGACGTTTTGGGCAGAGCATATTCAGAAACATAGACAGATCTAATCAGAGCTTCCTGAGAAGAATAAAGGAAATCGCCAATGTCCTGGAAACGTCAAGTAATTTACATTTTAGTTTTAATTGTGAAACAAATTTAGTTCCAAAAATTAGAAAATGAAGGGTTCACCCATTTTTAAATCGGTTGATCCATTTTATGTGTAAAAATAAAGGTTTACTTTTTTTCAGAAGTTAGTCAAAGTGAACCTCAAGAGACAAGATTTTAACATGTGCGTTGAAAGTTTGATGGCTGCAAGTCCAATGTTTTAACCAGTGGGCCACCTCTGATCACAGTAGACTGTTTATTTCATAGACTTTTTCTGGGAACTGCAATTTATAGGCAGAGTCTTGGAAGTAAGAGGGGTCTTCAACCTGCTTAGTAAGCTGTGGGGAAGCTTCCTTGCCAACAAACTGCCTTACAGAAAGTCACCGGTTCCTGAAACTCTGTTTAACCCTCAACGGGATTACTGATTTCTGGAATATGACCAAACAGCAGTTGGGCAGAAAGGTCATTGGAGCTCACACACCTCTGTCTGCCCTACGGGATATGCCCTTTATGTCTTTCTTTTCATTGACCTAAGATTACATAGTTCTTGATCGTGAAGTCAAACCCATTCCAAAAAGTTTCCTTTGGAATAACTGTGTCAAAACAATATCAAAACTGAAATAAACAGAACTGGATGTTTCTAAGGAGATTGACAATATCCATGTTCCCCTAAAAAGCTCTGATGAAACCTGTCTCGATTGCAGAATATGCTGTACCTCAAACGTTTATCAGCCATTAAAAGTCCATTCCAAGATTTGAAAGCAAGCATATAAACTGTGGGTCTGAAAATATATTAGAGAACCATCGGAGAAGGCAAGTATTTCCATGGCCACATGGAGGTTAGACTTGAAATCCTCACATTGATTCAAAACATGTTCAGAATGTAGGGTTTTACCTTTGAAATGATGGAACATATTTGATTAAATTTAATGACATTATAGTATAGAAAAAGAAAATAAAATACTCAAATTAATTCCCTGGTTACATTCTTTGTGAAAAAAAACTTCAACAGTAAAATACATCTAGTAGACCAAATCTCTGTGTGTCCCAGGATATGAAGCTTTTATCGGCTTCTTTATATTGACCTGAGATTACACGTTATACTTTTAGTAAGTCAAGCAGTTTTTCTGCCCTGTGACCATGAGATAGAGATTCAAGAGAACTTAACCCAAAACCTTTTTTTATGGCCTGCTCTAGAATGATCTTTGTAAAACATCTGATTTATTGCTGTTCAGGTTGGCTGTGATGGCCGAGTGGTTAAGGCATTGGACTTGAAATACAATGGGGTCTCCCCACACAGGTTCAAATCCTGTTCACAGCGCTGTGTTTTACACCCACACATATGAAGGAGAAAATTAATTTCCTTTAGAGATAAATATCTATATTACTTGGTTGAGATTTGAGCAAAAAGAAGCAAGAACTTGGGATTGTAACTGTTTAGTTCATTTTTTACACTTTTTTTTATTTTAATAAAACTTTATTTGGGTCTTCAATTTACTTAAAAAGCTGTAAAGTATGCTTTTATTGGCAAATAGTTAAAAAAGAGACAGAGACAGGTCTGATCTGAGGTTTCTTGGAACATGGAAAGAAGTAGTCGGTGTCATGAGAAATATAGACCTTCACTTATTTTATATATCTTACTATTTTTGAGTCTAACAAGAAAGACATTTGTATTGTAGATGGCAGTTATTCATTTTCACAATGATTTTAGACTTTTCTCAACCATAGATTTAAAGAAATTTCCTTCTGAAGGAAGTTAAACATCTCTGTTTAATATTTATAAAATACATCGCTGTGAACAGGATTATAACCTGTGCAGGGAAAACCCCATTGGATATCAAGTCTAACGCCTTAACCACTCGGCCACCACAGCCAATCTGTACAGCAAGTTATCAGATGTTTTTGCAAAATTCACTTAAGAGTCAGGTCTATAAGAAGGTGTTGGGTTAAGTTTACTTTGATTATATTGACAATATGGTCATAGGAAAGAAATCTTGCTTGACTTACTGATAGAGAAAGGTGTGATCTCATATCAGCATGAAGAAAATGATAAAAGCGTGATATCCTTGGGCATAATGAGATGTGGTCTACTAGATATTTTTTACTGTTCAATTTGTGGTTTGCAACAGAATGCAACCAGGGAATTAATCTGTATATTTTTTTTTTCTTTTTCATCAACTTTTTCTATATTTTGATTTCACTAAACATTCATGAGCTAAGTCCCATTTTTTCAAAGGTAAAACCCTGCACTCTGAACATAATTTGAACCATAATGCGGATTTCAAGTTTAACATTCATGTAGCCATCGAGCTTTGTAGCCTTTTCTGATGGTTCTCCAATGTCTTTTGGAAATAAGTTTTTCTGCTTGTGGTTGAATGTGGTAATGGACTTTTGATTTGCAGATAGACGTTTTGGGCAGAGCATATTCAGAAACATAGACAGGTCTGATCAAAGCTTCCTGAGAAGAATAAAGGAAATCGCCAATGTCCTGGAAACGTCAAGTAATTTACATTTTAGTTTTAATTTTGAAACAAATTTAGTTCCAAAGATTAGAAAATGAGGGGTTCACCCATTTTTAAATCGGTTGATCCATTTTATGTGTAAAAATAAAGGTTTACTTTTTTTCAGAAGTTAGTCAAAGTGAACCTCAAGAGACAAGATTTTAACATGTGCGTTGAAAGTTTGATGGCTGCAAGTCCAATGTTTTAACCAGTGGGCCACCTCTGATCACAGTAGACTGCTTACTTCATAGACTTTTTCTGGGAACTGCAATTTATAGGCAGAGTCTTGGAAGTAAGAGGGGTCTTCAATCTTCTTAGTAAGCTGTGGGGAAGCTTCCTTGCCAACAAACTGCCTTACAGAAAGTCACTGGTTCCTGAAACTCTGTTTAACCCTCAACGGGATTACTGATTTCTGGAATATGGCCAAACAGCAGTTGGGCAGAAAGGTCATTGGAGTTCACACACCTCTGTCTGCCCTACGGGATATGCCCTTTATGTCTTTCTTTCCATTGACCTAAGATTACATAGTTCTTGATCTTGAAGTCAAACCCATTCCAAAAAGTTTCCTTTGGTATAACTGTGTCAAAACAATATCAAAACTGAAATAAACAGAACTGGATGTTTCCAAGGAGATTGACAATATCCATGTTCCCCTAAAAAGCTCTGATGAAACCTGTCTTGATTGCTGAATATGCTGTACCTCAAATGTCTATCAGCCATTAAAAGTCCATTCCCACATTTGAAAGCAAGCATATAAACTGTGGGTCTGAAAAGATATTAGAGAACCATTGGCGAAGGCAAGTATTTCCATGGCCACATGGATGTTAGACTTGAAATCCTCACATTGATTCAAAACATGTTCAGAATGTAGGGTTTTACCTTTGAAATAATGGAACATATTTGATTAAATTTTACTGAAATTATAGTATAGAAAAAGAAAATAAAATACTCAAATTAATTCCCTGGTTACATTCTTTGTGAAAAAAACTTCAACAGTAACATACATCTAGTAGACCAAATCTCTGTGTGTCCCAGGATATGAAGCTTTTATCGGCTTCTTTATATTGACCTGAGATTACACCTTATACTTTCAGTAAGTCAAGCAGTTTTTCTGCCCTGTGACCATGAGATAGAGATTCAAGAAAACTTAACCCAAAACCTTGTTTTATGTCCTGCTCTAGAATGATCTTTGTAAAACATCTGATTAAGTGCTGTTTAGGTTGGCTGTGATGGCCGAGTGGTTAAGGCGTTGGACTTGAAATCCAATGGGGTCTCCCCACACAGGTTCAAATCCTGTTCACAGCGCTGTCTTTTACACCCACACATATGAAGGAGAAAATTAATTTCCTTTAGAGATAAATCTCTATAATACTATGGTTGAGATTTGAGCAAAAAGAAGTAAGAAACTTGGGAATTTAACTGTTTAGTTCATTTTTTACACTTTTTTTTATTTTAATAAAACTATATTTGGGTCTTCAATTTACTTAAAAAGCTGTAAAGTATGCTTTTATTGGCAAATAGTTAAAAAAGAGACAGAGACAGGTCTGATCTGAGGTTTCTTTGAACATGGCAAGAAGTAGTCGGCGTCATGAGAAATATAGACCTTCACTTATTTCATATATCTTACTATTTTTGAGTCTAACAAGAAAGACATTTGTATTGTAGATGGCAGTTATTCATTCTTTTTCACAATGATTTTAGACTTTTCTCAACCATAGATTTATAGGGATTTCCTTCTGAAGGAAGTTAAACATCTCTGTTTAATATTTATAAAATACATCGCTTTGAACAGGATTATAACCTGTGCAGGGAAAACCCCATTGGATATCAAGTCCAACGCCTTAACCACTCGGCCACCACAGCCAATCTGTACAGCAAGTTATCAGATGTTTTTGCAAAATTCACTTAAGAGTCAGGTCTAAAAGAAGGTGTTGGGTTAAGTTTACTTTGATAATATTGACAATATGGTCATAGGAAAGAAATCTTGCTTGACTTACTGATAGAGAAAGGTGTGATCTCATATCAGCATGAAGAAAATGATAAAAGCGTTATATCCTTGGGCATAATGAGATGTGGTCTACTAGATATTTTTTACTGTTCAATTTGTGGTTTGCAACAGAATGCAACCAGGGAATTAATCTGTATATATTTTTTTTCTTTTTCATCAACTTTTTCTATATTTTGATTTCACTAAACATTCATGAGCTAAGTCCCATTTTTTCAAAGGTAAAACCCTGCACTCTGAACATAATTTGAACCATAATGCGGATTTCAAGTTTAACGTTCATGTAGCCATCGAGCCTTGTAGCCTTTTCTGATGGTTCTCCAATGTCTTTTGGAAATAAGTTTTTCTGCTTGTGGTTGAATGTGGTAATGGACTTTTGATTTGCAGATAGACGTTTTGGGCAGAGCATATTCAGAAACATAGACAGGTCTGATCAGAGCTTCCTGAGAAGAATAAAGGAAATCGCCAATGTCCTGGAAACGTCAAGTAATTTACATTTTAGTTTTAATTGTGAAACAAATTTAGTTCCAAAGATTAGAAAATGAAGGGTTCACCCATTTTTAAATCGGTTGATCCATTTTATGTGTAAAAATAAAGGTTTACTTTTTTTCAGAAGTTAGTCAAAGTGAACCTCAAGAGACAAGATTTTAACATGTGCGTTGAAAGTTTGATAGCTGCAGGTCAAATGTTTTAACCAGTGGGCCACCTCTGATCACAGTAGACTGCTTATTTCATAGACGTTTTCTGGGAACTGCAATTTATAGGCAGAGTCTTGGAAGTAAGAGGGGTCTTCAATCTTCTTAGTAAGCTGTGGGGAAGCTTCCTTGCCAACAAACTGCCTTACAGAAAGTCACCGGTTCCTGAAACTCTGTTTAACCCTCAACGGGATTACTGATTTCTGGAACATGGCCAAACAGCAGTTGGGCAGAAAGGTCATTGGAGCTCACACACCTCTGTCTGCCCTACGGGATATGCCCTTTATGTCTTTCTTTTCATTGACCTAAGATTACATAGTTCTTGATCTTGAAGTCAAACCCATTCCAAAAAGTTTCCTTTGGTATAACTGTGTCAAAACAATATCAAAACTGAAATAAACAGAACTGGATGTTTCCAAGGAGATTGACAATATCCATGTTCCCCTAAAAAGCTCTGATGAAACCTGTCTCGATTGCAGAATATGCTGTACCTCAAATGTCTATCAGCCATTAAAAGTCCATTCCCACATTTGAAAGCAAGCATATAAACTGTGGGTCTGAAAAGATATTAGCGAACCATCGGCGAAGGCAAGTATTTCCATGGCCACATGGAGGTTAGACTTGAAATCCTCACATTGATTAAAAACATGTTCAGAATGTAGGGTTTTACCTTTGAAATGATGGAACATATTTGATTAAATTTTACTGAAATTATAGTATAGAAAATGAAAATAAAATACTCAAATTAATTCCCTGGTTACATTCTTTGTGAAAAAAAACTTCAACAGTAAAATACATCTAGTAGACCAAATCTCTGTGTGTCCCAGGATATGAAGCTTTTATCGGCTTCTTTATTTTGACCTGAGATTACACCTTATACTTTCAGTAAGTCAAGCAGTTTTTCTGCCCTGTGACCATGAGATAGAGATTCAAGAGAACTTAACCCAAAACCTTGTTTGATATCCTGCTCTAGAATGATCTTTGTAAAACATCTGATTTATTGTTGTTCAGGTTGGCTGTGATGGCCGAGTGGTTAAGGCGTTGGACTCGAAATCCAATGGGGTATCCCCACACAGGTTCAAATCCTGTTCACAGCGCTGTCTTTTACACCCACACATATGAAGGAGAAAATTAATTTCCTTTAGAGATAAATCTCTATAATACTTGGTTGAGATTTGAGCAAAAAGAAGCAAGAACTTGGGAATTTAACTGTTTAGTTCATTTTTTACACTTTTTTTATTTTAATAAAACTTTATTTGGGTCTTCAATTTACCTAAAAAGCTGTAAAGTATGCTTTTATTGGCAAATAGTTAAAAAAGAGACAGAGACAGGTCTGATCTGAGGTTTCTTGGAACATGGAAAGAAGTAGTCGGCGTCATGAGAAATATAGACCTTCACTTATTTCATATATCTTACTATTTTTGAGTCTAAGAAGAAAGACATTTATATTGTAGATGGCAGTTATTCATTTTCACAGTGATTTTAGACTTTTCTCAACCATAGATTTATAGGGATTTCCTTCTGAAGGAAGTTAACCGCATAACGACGGCCGTACGACTTAAAGCGGCGGAAAAACAGGGCACTTATTCTGTTCCGCCGCTTTAAAGCGGCGGCCCGAAAAAACCCTGTAGCGCCCCCCAGCGACCGAAAATCTCGGGGGTTTCAGCTACCGGGGGTAGCTGAGACCCCCCAGATTATGAATCGGGGTGGTTTTTTTGGACCCCGATCATGTGATCGGCGGTATACACTGTATACCGACGAACACATGAAAAAAAAAGAAATGGCCGGTAAAACTGATTTCTTTTTCATCTGACATGATCAAACATGTCAGATGAGAAAGAAATCTAAACCCCTAGTGCCCCCAAAGCCCTCGGTACCGGAGAGTCCCCCACCACCCCTACCCCCCCTCCGGAGCACTCAAAATGGCGCCGAAGCGCACAGAAAACTGCCGTCGGCGCCGTCTCTGCATTCATTTCCCTCCGATCTGAAATGATCAAACATTTCAGATCGGAGGGAAATGTCCTCCCCCTGACCCCTCCTCCGGTCCACCGGAGCCCTCTCGTCACCGGAGCCCCCTCCGGTTCTCCAGAGCCACCACCCCCCTCCCCCCTCCGGAGCGTGGAAGATGGCGGCGCACAGCGCGCGGCCGCATTCATTCTGCTCTTTCTGCCGCATGTGACACGTCACATGCGACAGAAAGGTGTCCCCAGGTCCCGCTAGGTCACTCCCCGTCACCCCTCCCCCCAGCCCCCGGTCATACGTTACCTGTCTGCTGGTGATCCGTCACGCGATCACGCCGCCTCCTTCTTCAATGCTGGCGGTGCATGCGCAGACAGCGGCTGTCAGCTGGATCCCTGCAAGCAGGGACCCTGACGTCGCTGCTGCACAGGCTCCACTGTGGACCGGGGGAGGGTGAGTGCGGTAATCTGCAGTCACACTCCTCACATGGAGAGACTGCTGTTCCAGAAAATGGGGGGTACGTTCTGTGAGCATGCCCCTCATATTCTGGAATGAGGTTACTGCAGGTCACTCTGCCCTAGGTTGGACCGGGGCAGTGTGAGTGCAGTATTCTCAGATTACTGCACCCACACTGCTCATGGAGAGCTTGCTCTTCCAGAAAATGGGGGATACGTTCCCTGAACGTGCCCCCCATATTCTAGAAGATCCAGAGTCGGCGTGGGACCTCCAAAATGGATTACAGCGACCGGAATTTCTTTATTTTCAATAAAGTGGTAAAAGAGGAATGTTTCGGGGAGTTTTTTTTTCAAATACATTTTTTTTTTGTCTTTATTTTTTTCTATTACTTGACTGGGTTAGTAATGTCGGGTATCTGTTCAGATGCCGTGACATCACTAACCCCAGGGCTTGATGCTAGGTGACATTACAGCTGGTATCAACCCCATATATTACCCCGTCTGCCACCGCACCAGGTCGCGGGATGAGCTGGGGCGAAGCGCCAGGATTGGCGCATCTAATGGATGTGCCACTTCTGGGGCGGCTGCGGCCTGCTATTTTTAGGCTGGGAAGAGTCCAATAACCATGGCTCTTCCCACCCTGAGAATACCAGACCCCAGCTGTCCGCTTCACCTTGGCTGGTGATCTAATTTGGGGGGGGACCCCACGTTTTTTTTTTTTTTTAAAAAAACGCCTGGGGAGGCCTCCAATTGATCACCAGACAAGGTGAAGCTGTCAGCTGTGGTTTGCAGGCTGCAGCTGTCTGCTTTACCCTAGCTGGCTATCAAAAATAGGGGGGACCCCACGTCGTTTATTTTAATTATTAATTTTTTGGGGGGCTAAATACAAGGCTAGGCACCCTTTAGTGCCACATGAAAGGCACTAAAGGGCGCCAGCTTAGAATATGCAGGGGGTGGGATGTTATATATGTTTGACATCTATCCATTCATCCATTGTAGCATTTTAGGCTGTGTGCCCACAATCAGGGTTTGCAGCGTTTTGGGGGCAGAGTATTTTCCCTGCATCCATAACGCTGCATTGTGCAGTAGAAGCACAGTGGAAGGATTTTTAGAAATCCCGTGCCCACTGTGCTTCTCTTCTCCGCAGCATAAACCGACCTGTGGTGCAGCTTCCCGAGCCTCAGCATGTCAATTTATGCTGCGGAGACAAGAGTGTTCTCTGCAGGTAGCATAGAGCTCCACAGCGGCCTGAACCCAAATCGTGGGCATGGGCAGCTGCGTTCTCCCGTGGACAACACTCACATCTCTGCAGGAAGGCTGACACTGTGTACTGGACGCCGTGTCGCTGGATCATGGCCACATAGCCTAACAGTGAGACATTTGTTGCTACAGCAACATTTTTGTGAAGTACCTGTGGATTCAAAATGCTTACTATACTCCTGAATAAAATCCAGTTTCCAAAATGGAGTCACTTGTGGGGGGTTTCTGCTGTATAGGTACCCAAGGGACCCTGCAAATGTGACATGGTGCCCGCAATTTATTTTAACTTTTCCAGAATTCAAATGGTGCTCCCTCCATTCCAAGCCCTCCCATTTATCCAAACAGAGGTTTTTGGCCACATGTGGGGTATCCCTGTGCTCATAAGACATTGGATAACAACCTGTGGGGTCCACGGTTTGTTGTTGTCTCTTGAAAAAGTGAGAAATTTGATGCTAAAGCTACATTTTTGTGAAAAAAATGAAAATTTTCAATATGGCAACCTAAGCTTATCAAATTCTGTGAAGTACTCGTGGATTCAAACTGCTCAATATACACCTAGATAAAAGCCTTGAGGTGTCTTGTTTCCAGAATGGAGTCACTTGTGGGGGACCGCCACTGTTTAGGCACCTCAGGGGCTCTCCAAATGCAACCTGGCGTCCGCTATTGATTCCAGCCAATTTTGCAGTCAAATGGCGCTCCTTCCCTTCCGAGCCCTGCCATGCGCCCAAACAGTTGATTTCCACCACATATAAGGTATCGACAAACTCAGGAGAAATTGCACAATAAATGTTATGCTGAATTTTTTCCTTTTACTCTACCTAGTTTAAATAACAATTTTGTGGTAAAATGTTTTTTTTTTTTTTTTCATGGCTCAACGTTATAAACTTCTGTGAAGCACCTGGGGGTTCAGGGTACTCACCAAACATCTAGATAAATTCCTTGAGGGGCCTAGTTTCCAAAATGGGGTCACTTGTGTGGGGTTTATGCTGTTTAGGTACCTTAGGGGACCTCCAAATGTGACATGGTGCCTGCAATCTTTTTCAGCCAAATTTCCTTCCCAAAATTCAAATATTGCTCCTTTCGTTCCAAGCCCTCCCATTTGTCCAAACAAAGGTTTCAGACCACATGTAAGGTATCACCGCGCTCATAAAAAAGTGGTTAACAAACCTTGAGGTCAAATTTTTGGAATTACCTCTTGAAAAAGTGAGAAAATTGATGCTAAAGCAACATTTTTGAGAAAATTATTAAAATTTTCAATATGACAACGTAACGTTAACAAAATCTGTGAAGTACCTGTGGATCTAAAATGCTCACTATACTCCTAGATAGAAGCCTTTAGGGGTCTAGTTTCCAAAATGGTGTCACTTGTGAGGGATTTCTTCTGTTTAGTACCTTAGCGGACCTGTAAATGCAACATGGTGCCCGCAATCTATTTCAGCCAAATTTGCTTTCCAAAATTCAAATATTGCTCCTTCTGTTCCGAGCTCTCCCATTTGTCCAAACAGAGGTTTCTGACCACATGTGGGGTATCGGCGCACTCATAAGAAAGTGGGGAACAAGTTTTGGGGTCCATTTTGTTGTGTTATTTCTTCTAAAAGGGAATAAATTTGGGTTAGAGCAACATTTTTAGGTAAAATTTAATTTTTGCTTTTTTTCAT
The DNA here is from genome assembly GCF_048569485.1 of Anomaloglossus baeobatrachus. NCBI lineage: Eukaryota > Metazoa > Chordata > Amphibia > Anura > Aromobatidae > Anomaloglossus > Anomaloglossus baeobatrachus. Next base: position 678,860,753 of record NC_134356.1, read on the forward strand.
TCCACATTGCTTTTGTTCATGTGAAGCACCTGAAGGGTTAATAAACTTCTTGAATGTGGTTTTGAGTACTTTGGGGGGTGCAGTTTTTAGAATGGTGTCACTTTTGGGTATTTTCTGTCATCTAGGCTTATTGAAGTCACTTCAAATGTGATGTGGTCCCTAAAAAACTGGTTTTGTAAATTTTGATGTAAAAATGAGAAATTGCTGATAAACTTTGAACCCCTCTAACTTCCTAACAAAAAAAAAATTTTGTTTCCAAAATTGTGCTGATGTAAAGTAGACATGTGGGAAATGTTATTTATTAACTATTTTGTGTCACAGAAATCTCTGGTTTAACGGTATAAAAATTCAAAAGTTGAAAATTGCTACATTTTCAAAATTTTTGCCAATATTCAATTTTTTTCATAAATAAACGCAAAAAATATTGTCCTAAATTTGGTACTAACATGAAGTCCAATATGTGATGAAAAAACAATCTCAGAATCACCGGGATCCGTTGAAGCGTTCCAGAGTTATAACCACATGAAGTGACACTGGTCAGAATTGCAAAATTTGGTTTGGTTAAGGTGAAAATTAGCTCCGTCACTAAAGGGTTAAACATCTCTGTTTAATATTTATAAAATACATCGCTGTGAACAGGATTATAACCTGTGCAGTGAAAACTCCATTGGATATGAAGTCCAACGCCTTAACCACTCGGCCACCACAGCCAATCTGTACAGCAAGTTATCAGATGTTTTTGCAAAATTCACTTAAGAGTCAGGTCTAAAAGAAGGTGTTGGGTTAAGTTTACTTTGATTATATTGACAATATGGTCATAGGAAAGAAATCTTGCTTGACTTACTGATAGAGAAAGGTGTGATCTCATATCAGCATGAAGAAAATGATAAAAGCGTTATATCCTTGGGCATAATGAGATGTGGTCTACTAGATATTTTTTACTGTTCAATTTGTGGTTTGCAACAGAATGCAACCAGGGAATTAATCTGTGTATATTTTTTTTCTTTTTCATCAACTTTTTCTAGATTTTGATTTCACTAAACATTCATGAGCCAAGTCCCATTTTTTCAAAGGTAAAACCCTGCACTCTGAACATAATTTGAACCATAATGCGGATTTCAAGTTTAACGTTCATGTAGCCATCAAGCCTTGTAGCCTTTTCTGATGGTTCTCCAATGTCTTTTGGAAATAAGTTTTTCTGCTTGTGGTTGAATGTGGTAATGGACTTTTGATTTGCAGATAGACGTTTTGGGCAGAGCATATTCAGAAACATAGACAGGTCTGATCAGAGCTTCCTGAGAAGAATAAAGGAAATCGCAAATGTCCTGGAAACGTCAAGTAATTTACATTTTAGTTTTAATTGTGAAACAAATTTAGTTCCAAAGATTAGAAAATGAAGGGTTCACCCATTTTTAAATCGGTTGATCCATTTTATGTGTAAAAATAAAGGTTTACTTTTTTTCAGAAGTTAGTCAAAGTGAACCTCAAGAGACAAGATTTTAACATGTGCGTTGAAAGTTTGATGGCTGCAAGTCCAATGTTTTAACCAGTGGGCCACCTCTGATCACAGTAGACTGCTTATTTCATAGACTTTTTCTGGGAACTGCAATTTATAGGCAGAGTCTTGGAAGTAAGAGGGGTCTTCAATCTGCTTAGTAAGCTGTGGGGAAGCTTCCTTGCCAACAAACTGCCTTACAGAAAGTCACAGGTTCCTGAAACTCTATTTAACCCTCAACGGGATTACTGATTTCTGGAACATGGCCACACAGCAGTTGGGCAGAAAGGTCATTGGAGCTCACACACCTCTGTCTGCCCTACGGGATATGCCCTTTATGTCTTTTCTTTCATTGACCTAAGATTACATAGTTCTTGATCTTGAAGTCAAACCCATTCCAAAAATTTTCCTATGGTATAACTGTGTCAAAACAATATCAAAACTGAAATAAACAGAACTGGATGTTTCCAAGGAGATTGACAATATCCATGTTCCCCTAAAAAGCTCTGATGAAACCTGTCTCGATTGCTGAATATGCTGTACCTCAAAAGTCTATCAGCCTTTAAAAGTCCATTCCCACATTTGAAAGCAAGCATATAAACTGTGGGTCTGAAAAGATATTAGAGAACCATCGGCGAAGGCAAGTATTTCCATGGCCACATGGATGTTAGACTTGAAATCCTCACATTGATTCAAAACATGTTCAGAATGTAGGGTTTTACCTTTGAAATGATGGAACATATTTGATTAAATTTTACTGAAATTATAGTATAGAAAAAGAAAATAAAATACTCAAATTAATTCCCTGGTTACATTCTTTGTGAAAAAAAACTTCAACAGTAAAATACATCTAGTAGACCAAATCTCTGTGTGTCCCAGGATATGAAGCTTTTATCGGCTTCTTTATATTGACCTGAGATTACACCTCATACTTTCAGTAAGATCAAGCAGTTTTTCTGCCCTGTGACCATGAGATAGAGATTCAAGAGAACTTAACCCAAAACCATGTTTTATGTCCTGCTCTAGAATGATCTTTGTAAAACATCTGATTTATTGCTGTTCAGGTTGGCTGTGATGGCCGAGTGGTTAAGGCGTTGGACTCGAAATCCAATGGGGTCTCCCCACACAGGTTCAAATCCTGTTCACAGCGCTGTCTTTTACACCCACACATATGAAGGAGAAAATTAATTTCCTTTAGAGATAAATCTCTATAATACTATGGTTGAGATTTGAGCAAAAAGAAGCAAGAAACTTGGGAATTTAACTGTTTAGTTCATTTTTTACACTTTTTTTTATTTTAATAAAACTTTATTTGGGTCTTCAATTTACTTAAAAAGCTGTAAAGTATGCTTTTATTGGCAAATAGTTAAAAAAGAGACAGAGACAGGTCTGATCTGAGGTTACTTGGAACATGGAAAGAAGTAGTCGGCGTCATGAGAAATATAGACCTTCACTTATTTCATATATCTTACTATTTTTGAGTCTAACAAGAAAGACATTTGTATTGTAGATGGCAGTTATTCATTTTCACAATGATTTTAGACTTTTCTCAACCATAGATTTATAGGGATTTCCTTCTGAAGGAAGATAAACATCTCTGTTTAATATTTATAAAATACATCGCTGTGAACAGGATTATAACCTGTGCAGGGAAAACCCCATTGGATATTAAGTCCAACGCCTTAACCACTCGGCCACCACAGCCAATCTGTACAGCAAGTTATCAGATGTTTTTTGCAAAATTCACTTAAGAGTAAGGTCTAAAAGAAGGTATTGGGTTAAGTTTACTTTGATTATATTGACAATATGGTCATAGGAAAGAAAGTTTGCTTGACTTACTGATAGAGAAAGGTGTGATCTCATATCAGCATGAAGAAAATGATAAAAGCGTTATATCCTTGGGCATAATGAGATGTGGTTCACTAGATATTTTTTACTGTTCAATTTGTGGTTTGCAACAGAATGCAACCAGGGAATTAATCTGTATATATTTTTTTTCTTTTTCATCAACTTTTTCTATATTTTGATTTCATTAAACATTCATGAGCTAAGTCCCATTTTTTCAAAGGTAAAATCCTGCCCTCTGGACATAATTTGAACCATAATGCGGATTTCAAGTTTAACGTTCATGTAGCCATCGAGCCTTGTAGCCTTTTCTGATGGTTCTTCAATGTCTTTTGGAAATACGTTTTTCTGCTTGTGGTTGAATGTGGGAATGGACTTTTGATTTGCAGATAGACGTTTTGGGCAGAGCATATTCAGAAGCATAGACAGGTCTGATCAGATCTTCCTGAGAAGAATAAAGGAAATCGCCAATGTCCTGGAAACGTCAAGTAATTTACATTTTAGTTTTAATTGTGAAACAAATTTAGTTCCAAAGATTAGAAAATGAAGGGTTCACCCATTTTTAAATCGGTTGATCCATTTTATGTGTAAAAATAAAGGTTTACTTTTTTTCAGAAGTTAGTCAAAGTGAACCTCAAGAGACAAGATTTTAACATGTGCATTGAAAGTTTGATGGCTGCAAGTCCAATGTTTAAACCAGTGGGCCACCTCTGATCACAGTAGACTGCTTATTTAATAGACTTTTTCTGGGAACTGCAATTTATAGGCAGAGTCTTGGAAGTAAGAGGGGTCTTCAATCTTCTTAGTAAGCTGTGGGGAAGCTTCCTTGCCAACAAACTGCCTTATAGAAAGTCACCAGTTCCTGAAACTCTGTTTAACCCTCAACGGGATTACTGATTTCTGGAACATGGCCAAACAGCAGTTGGGCAGAAAGGTCATTGGAGCTCACACACCTCTGTCTGCCCTACGGGATATGCCCTTTATGTCTTTCTTTTCATTGACCTAAGATTACATAGTTCTTGATCTTGAAGTCAAACCCATTCCAAAAAGTTTCCTTTGGTATAACTGTGTCAAAACAATATCAAAACTGAAATAAACAGAACTGGATGTTTCCAAGGAGATAGACAATATCCATGTTCCCCTAAAAAGCTCTGATGAAACCTGTCTCGATTGCTGAATATGCTGTACCTCAAACATCTATTAGACATTAAAAGTCCATTCCCACATTTGAAAGCAAGCATATACACTGTGGGTCTGAAGATATATTAGAGAACCATCGGAGAAGGCAAGTATTTCCATGGCCACATGGATGTTAGAATTGAAATCCTCACATTGATTCAAAACATGTTCAGAATGTAGGGTTTTACCTTTGAAATAATGGAACATATTTGATTAAATTTTACTGAAATTATAGTATAGAAAAAGAAAATAAAATACTCAAATTAATTCCCTGGTTACATTCTTTGTGAAAAAAAACTTCAACAGTAAAATACATCTAGTAGACCAAATCTCTGTGTGTCCCAGGATATGAAGCTTTTATCGGCTTCTTTATATTGACCTGAGATTACACCTTATACTTTCAGTAAGTCAAGCAGTTTTTCTGCCCTGTGACCATGAGATGGAGATTCAAGAGAACTTAACCCAAAACCTTGTTTTGTGTCCTGCTCTAGAATGATCTTTGTAAAACATCTGATTTATTGTTGTTCAGGTTGGCTGTGATGGCCAAGTGGTTAAGGCGTTGGACTTGAAATCCAATGTGGTCTCCCCACACAGGTTCAAATCCTGTTCACAGTGCTGTCTTTTACACCCACACATATGAAGGAGAAAATTAATTTCCTTTAGAGATAAATCTCTATAATACTATGGTTGAGATTTGAGCAAAAAGAAGCAAGAAACTTGGGAATTTAACTGTTTAGTTCATTTTTTACACTTTTTTTTATTTTAATAAAACTTTATTTGGGTCTTCAATTTACTTAAAAAGCTGTAAAGTATGCTTTTATTGGCAAATAGTTAAAAAAGAGACAGAGACAGGTCTGATCTGAGGTTTCTTGGAACATGGAAAGAAGTAGTCGGCGTCATGAGAAATATAGACCTTCACTTATTTCATATATCTTACTATTTTTGAGTCTAACAAGAAAGACATTTGTATTGTAGATGGCAGTTATTCATTTTCACAATGATTTTAGACTTTTCTCAACCATAGATTTATAGGGATTTCCTTCTGAAGGAAGTTAAACATCTCTGTTTAATATTTATAAAATACATCGCTGTGAACAGGATTATAACCTGTGCAGGGAAAACCCCATTGGATATCAAGTCCAATCCCTTAACCACTCGGCCACCACAGCCAATCTGTACAGCAAGTTATCAGATGTTTTTGCAAAATTCACTTAAAGGGAACCTGTCATCAGAAATTTAGCTATCCACCTAAAAGTTTCTTCCTCTGCAGCTCCTGGGCTGCATTCTAGCAAGGTTCCTGTAGTTTTTCTTGCCCCTTTTAGCCCAAAATAAACACTTTATAAAGTAGTACCTGCTCGTATGTAAATTTTCTCATTTTTCCATGTGGGCGGTCTGTCTGGTGTCTGTGCCTGTCCTCCTACCGATTTACGCCCCCCCCAGAACGCAGAATTTCAAACCTCAAGACGCCGCCCCTGGGCGCCTGAGGTCCTGCGCATGCGCTCTGCTACCGTAGCGGGACAGTGCACAGCGTGCACGTGTGACCGCTGGTGACGGTATGCGCAGGCACGATGTTATGGGCGGCGCTGTGAGTGTCCTCAGCAAGTGCCGCCCATAACCTCGTGACCGCACTTTCCTCTCTTCCTCCATCGTTCTGCGCCAGCGCTCGCTGGCGCGGTGACCCGACGTCACCTCCTCCCATCTATTTCCTGCTGCAGGGCAAGATGGGAGGAGGTGACGTCGGGTCACCGCACCAGCGAGCGCTGGCGCAGAACGATGGAGGAAGAGAGGAAAGTGCGGTCACGAGGTTATGGGCGGCACTTGCTGAGGACACTCACAGCGCCGCCCATAACATCGTGCCTGCGCATACCGTCACCAGCGGTCACACGTGCACGCTGTGCACTGTCCCGCTACGGTAGCAGAGCGCATGCGCAGGACCTCAGGCGCCCAGGGGCGGCGTCTTGAGGTTTGAAATTCTGCGTTCTGGGGGGGGCGTAAATCGGTAGGAGGACAGACACAGACACCAGACAGACCGCCCACATGGAAAAATGAGAAAATTTACATACGAGCAGGTACTACTTTATAAAGTGTTTATTTTGGGCTAAAAGGGGCAAGAAAAACTACAGGAACCTTGCTAGAATGCAGCCCAGGAGCTGCAGAGGGGGAAACTTTTAGGTGGATAGCTAAATTTCTGATGACAGGTTCCCTTTAAGAGTCAGGTCTAAAAGAAGGTGTTGGGTTAAGTTTACTTTGATTATATTGACAATATGGTCATAGGAAAGAAATCTTGCTTGACTTACTGATAGAGAAAGGTGTGATCTCATATCAGCATGAAGAAAATGATAAAAGCGTTATATCCTTGGGCATAATGAGATGTGGTCTACTAGATATTTTTTACTGTTCAATTTGTGGTTTGCAACAGAATGCAACCAGGGAATTAATCTGTATATATTTTTTTTCTTTTTCATCAACTTTTTCTATATTTTGATTTCACTAAACATTCATGAGCCAAGTCCCATTTTTTCAAAGGTAAAACCCTGCACTCTGAACATAATTTGTACCATAATGCGGATTTCCAGTTTAACGTTCATGTAGCCATCGAGCCTTGCAGCCTTTTCTGATGGTTCTCCAATGTCTTTTGGAAATAAGTTTTTATGCTTGTGGATGAATTGTGGGAATGGACTTTTGATTTGCAGATAGACGTTTTGGGCAGAGCATATCCAGAAACATAGACAGGTCTGATCAGAGCTTCCTGAGAAGAATAAAGGAAATCGCCAATGTCCTGGAAACGTCAAGTAATTTACATTTTAGTTTTAATTGTGAAACAAATTTAGTTCCAAAGATTAGAGAATGAAGGGTTCACCCATTTTTAAATCGGTTGATCCATTTTATGTGTAAAAATAAAGGTTTACTTTTTTTCAAAAGTTAGTCAAAGTGAACCTCAAGAGACAAGATTTTAACATGTGCGTTGAAAGTTTGATGGCTGCAACTCCAATGTTTTAACCAGTGGGCCACCTCTGATCACAGTAGACTGCTTATTTCATAGACTTTTTCTGGGAACTGCAATTTATAGGCAGAGTCTTGGAAGTAAGAGGGGTCTTCAATATTCTTAGTAAGCTGTGGGGAAGCTTCCTTGCCAACAAACTGCTCTACAGAAAGTCACCGATTCCTGAAACTCTGTTTAACCCTCAACGGGATTACTGATTTCTGGAACATGGCCAAACAGCAGTTGGGCAGAAAGGTCATTGGAGCTCACACACCTCTGTCTGCCCTACGGGATATGCCCTTTATGTCTTTCTTTCCATTGACCTAAGATTACATAGTTCTTGATCTTGAAGTCAAACCCATTCCAAAAAGTTTCCTTTGGTATAACTGTGTCAAAACAATATCAAAACTGAAATAAACAGAACTGGATGTTTCCAAGGAGATTGACAATATCCATGTTCCCCTAAAAAGCTCTGATGAAACCTTTCTCGATTGCTGAATTTTTCTGTACTTCAAACGTCTATCAGCCATTAAAAGTCCATTCCCACATTTGAAAGCAAGCATATACACTGTGGGTCTGAAGATATATTAGCGAACCATCGGAGAAGGCAAATATTTCCATGGCCACATGGCTGTTAGACTTGAAATCCTCACATTGATTCAAAACATGTTCAGAATGTAGGGTTTTACCTTTGAAATGATGGAACATATTTGATTAAATTTTACTGAAATTATAGTATAGAAAAATAAAATAAAATACTCAAATTAATTCCCTGGTTACATTCTTTGTGAAAAAAAACTTCAACAGTAAAATACATCTAGTAGACCAAATCTCTGTGTGTCCCAGGATATGAAGCTTTTATCGGCTTCTTTATTTTGACCTGAGATTACACCTTATACTTTCAGTAAGTCAAGCAGTTTTTCTGCCCTGTGACCATGAGATGGAGATTCAAGAGAACTTAACCCAAAACCTTGTTTTGTGTCCTGCTCTAGAATGATCTTTGTAAAACATCTGATTTATTGTTGTTCAGGTTGGCTGTGATGGCCGAGTGGTTAAGGCGTTGGACTCGAAATCCAATGGGGTCTCCCCACACAGGTTCAAATCCTGTTCACAGCGCTGTCTTTTACACCCACACATATGAAGGAGAAAATTAATTTCCTTTAGAGATAAATCTCTATAATACTATGGTTGAGATTTGAGCAAAGAGAAGCAAGAAACTTGGGAATTTAACTGTTTAGTTCATTTTTTACACTTTTTGTATTTTAATAAAACTTTATTTGGGTCTTCAATTTACTTAAAAAGCTGTAAAGTATGCTTTTATTGGCAAATAGTTAAAAAAGAGACAGAGACAGGTCTGATCTGAGGTTTCTTGGAACATGGAAAGAAGTAGTCGGCGTCATGAGAAATATAGACCTTCACTTATTTCATATATCTTACTATTTTTGAGTCTAACAAGAAAGACATTTGTATTGTAGATGGCAGTTATTCATTTTCACAATGATTTTAGACTTTTCTCAACCATAGATTTATAGGGATTTCCCTCTGAAGGAAGTTAAACATCTCTGTTTAATATTTATAAAATACATCGCTGTGAACAGGATTATAACCTGTGCAGGGAAAATCCCATTGGATATCAAGTCCAATCCCTTAACCACTCGGCCACCACAGCCAATCTGTACAGCAAGTTATCAGATGTTTTTGCAAAATTCACTTAAGAGTCAGGTCTAAAAGAAGGTGTTGGGTTAAGTTTACTTTGATTATATTGACAATATGGTCATAGGAAAGAAATCTTGCTTAACTTACTGACAGAGAAAGGTGTGATCTCATATCAGCATGAAGAAAATGATAAAAGCGTTATATCCTTGGGCATAATGAGATTTGGTCTACTAGATATTTTTTACTGTTCAATTTGTGGTTTGCAACAGAATGCAACCAGGGAATTAATCTGTATATATTTTTTTTCTTTTTCATCAACTTTTTCTATATTTTGATTTCACTAAACATTCATGAGCCAAGTCCCATTTTTTCAAAGGTAAAACCCTGCACTCTGAACATAATTTGTACCATAATGCGGATTTCCAGTTTAACGTTCATGTAGCCATCGAGCCTTGTAGCCTTTTCTGATGGTTCTCCAATGTCTTTTGGAAATAAGTTTTTCTGCTTGTGGTTGAATGTGGGAATGGACTTTTGATTTGCAGATAGACGTTTTGGGCAGAGCATATTCAGAAACATAGACAGGTCTGATCAGAGCTTCCTGAGAAGAATAAAGGAAATCGCCAATGTCCTGGAAACGTCAAGTAATTTACATTTTAGTTTTAATTGTGAAACAAGTTTAGTTCCAAAGATTAGAAAATGAAGGGTTCACCCATTATTAAATCGGTTGATCCATTTTATGTGTAAAAATAAAGGTTTACTTTTTTTCAGAAGTTAGTCAAAGTGAACCTCAAGAGACAAGATTTTAACATGTGCGTTGAAAGTTTGATGGCTGCAACTCCAATGTTTTAACCAGTGGGCCACCTCTGATCACAGTAGACTGCTTATTTCATAGACTTTTTCTGGGAACTGCAATTTATAGGCAGAGTCTTGGAAGTAAGAGGGGTTTTCAATCTTCTTAGTAAGCTGTGGGGAAGCTTCCTTGCCAACAAACTGCCTTACAGAAAGTCACCGGTTCCTGAATCTCTGTTTAACCCCCAACGGGATTACTGATTTCTGGAACATGGCCAAACAGCAGTTGGGCAGAAAGGTCATTGGAGCTCACACACCTCTGTCTGCCCTACGGGATATGCCCTTTATGTCTTTATTTCCATTGACCTAAGATTACATAGTTCTTGATCTTGAAGTCAAAACCATTCCAAAAAGTTTCCTTTGGTATAACTGTGTCAAAACAATATCAAAACTGAAATAAACAGAACTGGATGTTTCCAAGGAGATTGACAATATCCATGTTCCCCTAAAAAGCTCTGATGAAACCTTTCTCGATTGCTGAATATTCTGTACCTCAAACGTCTATCAGCCATTAAAAGTCCATTCCCACATTTGAAAGCAAGCATATAAACTGTGGGTCTGAAAATATATTAGAGAACCATCGGCAAAGGCAAGTATTTCCATGGCCACATGGATGTTAGACTTGAAATCCTCACATTGATTCAAAACATGTTCAGAATGTAGGGTTTTACCTTTGAAATGATGGAACATATTTGATTAAATTTTACTGAAATTATAGTATAGAAAAAGAAAATAAAATACTCAAATTAATTCCCTGGTTACATTCTTTGTGAAAAAAAACTTCAACAGTAAAATACATCTAGTAGACCAAATCTCTGTGTGTCCCAGGATATGAAGCTTTTATCGGCTTTTTTATATTGACCTGAGATTACACCTTATACTTTCAGTAAGTCAAGCAGTTTTTCTGCCCTGTGAGCATGAGATAGAGATTCAAGAGAACTTAACCCAAAACCTTGTTTTATGTCCTGCTCTAGAATGATCTTTGTAAAACATCTGATTTATTGTTGTTCAGGTTGGCTGTGATGGCCGAGTGGTTAAGGCGTTGGACTCGAAATCCAATGGGGTCTCCCCACACAGGTTCAAATCCTGTTCACAGCGCTGTCTTTTACACCCACACATATGAAGGAGAAAATTAATTTCCTTTAGAGATAAATCTCTATAATACTATTGTTGAGATTTGAGCAAAAAGAAGCAAGAAACTTGGGAATTTAACTGTTTAGTTCATTTTTTACACTTTTTTTATTTTAATAAAACTTTATTAGAGTCTTCAATTTACTTAAAAAGCTCTAAAGTATGCTTTTATTGGCAAATAGTTAAAAAAGAGACAGAGACTGGTCTGATCCAAGGTTTCTTGGAACATGGAAAGAAGTAGTCGGCGTCATGAGAAATATTGACCTTCACTTATTTCATATATCTTACTATTTTTGAGTCTAACAAGAAAGACATTTGTATTGTAGATGGCAGTTATTCATTTGCACAATGATTTTAGACTTTTCTCAACCATAGATTTATAGGGATTTCCTTCTGAAGGAAGTTAAACATCTTTGTTTAATATTTATAAAATACATCGCTGTGAACAGGATTATAACCTGTGCAGGGAAAACTCCATTGGATATGAAGTCCAACGCCTTAACCACTCGGCCACCACAGCCAATCTGTACAGCAAGTTATCAGATGTTTTTGCAAAATTCACTTAAGAGTCAGGTCTAAAAGAAGGTGTTGGGTTAAGTTTACTTTGATTATATTGACAATATGGTCATAGGAAAGAAATCTTGCTTGACTTACTGATAGAGAAAGGTGTGATCTCATATCAGCATGAAGAAAATGATAAAAGCGTTATATCCTTGGGCATAATGAGATGTGGTCTACTAGATATTTTTTACTGTTCAATTTGTGGTTTGCAACAGAATGCAACCAGGGAATTAATCTGTGTATATTTTTTTTCTTTTTCATCAACTTTTTCTAGATTTTGATTTCACTAAACATTCATGAGCCAAGTCCCATTTTTTCAAAGGTAAAACCCTGCACTCTGAACATAATTTGAACCATAATGCGGATTTCCAGTTTAACGTTCATGTAGCCATCAAGCCTTGTAGCCTTTTCTGATGGTTCTCCAATGTCTTTTGGAAATAAGTTTTTCTGCTTGTGGTTGAATGTGGTAATGGACTTTTGATTTGCAGATAGACGTTTTGGGCAGAGCATATTCAGAAACATAGACAGGTCTGATCAGAGCTTCCTGAGAAGAATAAAGGAAATCGCCAATGTCCTGGAAACGTCAAGTAATTTACATTTTAGTTTTAATTGTGAAACAAATTTAGTTCCAAAGATTAGAAAATGAAGGGTTCACCCATTTTTAAATCGGTTGATCCATTTTATGTGTAAAAATAAAGGTTTACTTTTTTTCAGAAGTTAGTCAAAGTGAACCTCAAGAGACAAGATTTTAACATGTGCGTTGAAAGTTTGATGGCTGCAAGTCCAATGTTTTAACCAGTGGGCCACCTCTGATCACAGTAGACTGCTTATTTCATAGACTTTTTCTGGGAACTGCAATTTATAGGCAGAGTCTTGGAAGTAAGAGGGGTCTTCAATCTGCTTAGTAAGCTGTGGGGAAGCTTCCTTGCCAACAAACTGCCTTACAGAAAGTCACAGGTTCCTGAAACTCTATTTAACCCTCAACGGGATTACTGATTTCTGGAACATGGCCAAACAGCAGTTGGGCAGAAAGGTCATTGGAGCTCACACACCTCTGTCTGCCCTACGGGATATGCCCTTTATGTCTTTTCTTTCATTGACCTAAGATTACATAGTTCTTGATCTTGAAGTCAAACCCATTCCAAAAATTTTCCTATGGTATAACTGTGTCAAAACAATATCAAAACTGAAATAAACAGAACTGGATGTTTCCAAGGAGATTGACAATATCCATGTTCCCCTAAAAAGCTCTGATGAAACCTGTCTCGATTGCTGAATATGCTGTACCTCAAATGTCTATCAGCCTTTAAAAGTCCATTCCCACATTTGAAAGCAAGCATATAAACTGTGGGTCTGAAAAGATATTAGAGAACCATCGGCGAAGGCAAGTATTTCCATGGCCACATGGATGTTAGACTTGAAATCCTCACATTGATTCAAAACATGTTCAGAATGTAGGGTTTTACCTTTGAAATGATGGAACATATTTGATTAAATTTTACTGAAATTATAGTATAGAAAAAGAAAATAAAATACTCAAATTAATTCCCTGGTTACATTCTTTGTGAAAAAAAACTTCAACAGTAAAATACATCTAGTAGACCAAATCTCTGTGTGTCCCAGGATATGAAGCTTTTATCGGCTTCTTTATATTGACCTGAGATTACACCTCATACTTTCAGTAAGATCAAGCAGTTTTTCTGCCCTGTGACCATGAGATAGAGATTCAAGAGAACTTAACCCAAAACCATGTTTTATGTCCTGCTCTAGAATGATCTTTGTAAAACATCTGATTTATTGCTGTTCAGGTTGGCTGTGATGGCCGAGTGGTTAAGGCGTTGGACTCGATATCCAATGGGGTCTCCCCACACAGGTTCAAATCCTGTTCACAGCGCTGTCTTTTACACCCACACATATGAAGGAGAAAATTAATTTCCTTTAGAGATAAATCTCTATAATACTATGGTTGAGATTTGAGCAAAAAGAAGCAAGAAACTTGGGAATTTAACTGTTTAGTTCATTTTTTACACTTTTTTTTATTTTAATAAAACTTTATTTGGGTCTTCAATTTACTTAAAAAGCTGTAAAGTATGCTTTTATTGGCAAATAGTTAAAAAAGAGACAGAGACAGGTCTGATCTGAGGTTTCTTGGAACATGGAAAGAAGTAGTCGGCGTCATGAGAAATATAGACCTTCACTTATTTCATATATCTTACTATTTTTGAGTCTAACAAGAAAGACATTTGTATTGTAGATGGCAGTTATTCATTTTCACAATGATTTTAGACTTTTCTCAACCATAGATTTATAGGGATTTCCTTCTGAAGGAAGATAAACATCTCTGTTTAATATTTATAAAATACATCGCTGTGAACAGGATTATAACCTGTGCAGGGAAAACCCCATTGGATATTAAGTCCAACGCCTTAACCACTCGGCCACCACAGCCAATCTGTACAGCAAGTTATCAGATGTTTTTTGCAAAATTCACTTAAGAGTAAGGTCTAAAAGAAGGTATTGGGTTAAGTTTACTTTGATTATATTGACAATATGGTCATAGGAAAGAAAGTTTGCTTGACTTACTGATAGAGAAAGGTGTGATCTCATATCAGCATGAAGAAAATGATAAAAGCGTTATATCCTTGGGCATAATGAGATGTGGTTCACTAGATATTTTTTACTGTTCAATTTGTGGTTTGCAACAGAATGCAACCAGGGAATTAATCTGTATATATTTTTTTTCTTTTTCATCAACTTTTTCTATATTTTGATTTCATTAAACATTCATGAGCTAAGTCCCATTTTTTCAAAGGTAAAATCCTGCCCTCTGGACATAATTTGAACCATAATGCGGATTTCAAGTTTAACGTTCATGTAGCCATCGAGCCTTGTAGCCTTTTCTGATGGTTCTTCAATGTCTTTTGGAAATACGTTTTTCTGCTTGTGGTTGAATGTGGGAATGGACTTTTGATTTGCAGATAGACGTTTTGGGCAGAGCATATTCAGAAGCATAGACAGGTCTGATCAGATCTTCCTGAGAAGAATAAAGGAAATCGCCAATGTCCTGGAAACGTCAAGTAATTTACATTTTAGTTTTAATTGTGAAACAAATTTAGTTCCAAAGATTAGAAAATGAAGGGTTCACCCATTTTTAAATCAGTTGATCCATTTTATGTGTAAAAATAAAGGTTTACTTTTTTTCAGAAGTTAGTCAAAGTGAACCTCAAGAGACAAGATTTTAACATGTGCATTGAAAGTTTGATGGCTGCAAGTCCAATGTTTAAACCAGTGGGCCACCTCTGATCACAGTAGACTGCTTATTTAATAGACTTTTTCTGGGAACTGCAATTTATAGGCAGAGTCTTGGAAGTAAGAGGGGTCTTCAATCTTCTTAGTAAGCTGTGGGGAAGCTTCCTTGCCAACAAACTGCCTTATAGAAAGTCACCAGTTCCTGAAACTCTGTTTAACCCTCAACGGGATTACTGATTTCTGGAATATGACCAAACAGCAGTTGGGCAGAAAGGTCATTGGAGCTCACACACCTCTGTCTGCCCTACGGGATATGCCCTTTATGTCTTTCTTTTCATTGACCTAAGATTACATAGTTCTTGATCTTGAAGTCAAACCCATTCCAAAAAGTTTCCTTTGGTATAACTGTGTCAAAACAATATCAAAACTGAAATAAACAGAACTGGATGTTTCCAAGGAGATAGACAATATCCATGTTCCCCTAAAAAGCTCTGATGAAACCTGTCTCGATTGCTGAATATGCTGTACCTCAAACATCTATTAGACATTAAAAGTCCATTCCCACATTTGAAAGCAAGCATATACACTGTGGGTCTGAAGATATATTAGAGAACCATCGGAGAAGGCAAGTATTTCCATGGCCACATGGATGTTAGAATTGAAATCCTCACATTGATTCAAAACATGTTCAGAATGTAGGGTTTTACCTTTGAAATAATGGAACATATTTGATTAAATTTTACTGAAATTATAGTATAGAAAAAGAAAATAAAATACTCAAATTAATTCCCTGGTTACATTCTTTGTGAAAAAAAACTTCAACAGTAAAATACATCTAGTAGACCAAATCTCTGTGTGTCCCAGGATATGAAGCTTTTATCGGCTTCTTTATATTGACCTGAGATTACACCTTATACTTTCAGTAAGTCAAGCAGTTTTTCTGCCCTGTGACCATGAGATGGAGATTCAAGAGAACTTAACCCAAAACCTTGTTTTGTGTCCTGCTCTAGAATGATCTTTGTAAAACATCTGATTTATTGTTGTTCAGGTTGGCTGTGATGGCCAAGTGGTTAAGGCGTTGGACTTGAAATCCAATGGGGTCTCCCCACACAGGTTCAAATCCTGTTCACAGTGCTGTCTTTTACACCCACACATATGAAGGAGAAAATTAATTTCCTTTAGAGATAAATCTCTATAATACTATGGTTGAGATTTGAGCAAAAAGAAGCAAGAAACTTGGGAATTTAACTGTTTAGTTCATTTTTTACACTTTTTTTTATTTTAATAAAACTTTATTTGGGTCTTCAATTTACTTAAAAAGCTGTAAAGTATGCTTTTATTGGCAAATAGTTAAAAAAGAGACAGAGACAGGTCTGATCTGAGGTTTCTTGGAACATGGAAAGAAGTAGTCGGCGTCATGAGAAATATAGACCTTCACTTATTTCATATATCTTACTATTTTTGAGTCTAACAAGAAAGACATTTGTATTGTAGATGGCAGTTATTCATTTTCACAATGATTTTAGACTTTTCTCAACCATAGATTTATAGGGATTTCCTTCTGAAGGAAGTTAAACATCTCTGTTTAATATTTATAAAATACATCGCTGTGAACAGGATTATAACCTGTGCAGGGAAAACCCCATTGGATATCAAGTCCAATCCCTTAACCACTCGGCCACCACAGCCAATCTGTACAGCAAGTTATCAGATGTTTTTGCAAAATTCACTTAAAGGGAACCTGTCATCAGAAATTTAGCTATCCACCTAAAAGTTTCTTCCTCTGCAGCTCCTGGGCTGCATTCTAGCAAGGTTCCTGTAGTTTTTCTTGCCCCTTTTAGCCCAAAATAAACACTTTATAAAGTAGTACCTGCTCGTATGTAAATTTTCTCATTTTTCCATGTGGGCGGTCTGTCTGGTGTCTGTGCCTGTCCTCCTACCGATTTACGCCCCCCCCAGAACGCAGAATTTCAAACCTCAAGACGCCGCCCCTGGGCGCCTGAGGTCCTGCGCATGCGCTCTGCTACCGTAGCGGGACAGTGCACAGCGTGCACGTGTGACCGCTGGTGACGGTATGCGCAGGCACGATGTTATGGGCGGCGCTGTGAGTGTCCTCAGCAAGTGCCGCCCATAACCTCGTGACCGCACTTTCCTCTCTTCCTCCATCGTTCTGCGCCAGCGCTCGCTGGCGCGGTGACCCGACGTCACCTCCTCCCATCTATTTCCTGCTGCAGGGCAAGATGGGAGGAGGTGACGTCGGGTCACCGCACCAGCGAGCGCTGGCGCAGAACGATGGAGGAAGAGAGGAAAGTGCGGTCACGAGGTTATGGGCGGCACTTGCTGAGGACACTCACAGCGCCGCCCATAACATCGTGCCTGCGCATACCGTCACCAGCGGTCACACGTGCACGCTGTGCACTGTCCCGCTACGGTAGCAGAGCGCATGCGCAGGACCTCAGGCGCCCAGGGGCGGCGTCTTGAGGTTTGAAATTCTGCGTTCTGGGGGGGGCGTAAATCGGTAGGAGGACAGACACAGACACCAGACAGACCGCCCACATGGAAAAATGAGAAAATTTACATACGAGCAGGTACTACTTTATAAAGTGTTTATTTTGGGCTAAAAGGGGCAAGAAAAACTACAGGAACCTTGCTAGAATGCAGCCCAGGAGCTGCAGAGGGGGAAACTTTTAGGTGGATAGCTAAATTTCTGATGACAGGTTCCCTTTAAGAGTCAGGTCTAAAAGAAGGTGTTGGGTTAAGTTTACTTTGATTATATTGACAATATGGTCATAGGAAAGAAATCTTGCTTGACTTACTGATAGAGAAAGGTGTGATCTCATATCAGCATGAAGAAAATGATAAAAGCGTTATATCCTTGGGCATAATGAGATGTGGTCTACTAGATATTTTTTACTGTTCAATTTGTGGTTTGCAACAGAATGCAACCAGGGAATTAATCTGTATATATTTTTTTTCTTTTTCATCAACTTTTTCTATATTTTGATTTCACTAAACATTCATGAGCCAAGTCCCATTTTTTCAAAGGTAAAACCCTGCACTCTGAACATAATTTGTACCATAATGCGGATTTCCAGTTTAACGTTCATGTAGCCATCGAGCCTTGCAGCCTTTTCTGATGGTTCTCCAATGTCTTTTGGAAATAAGTTTTTATGCTTGTGGATGAATTGTGGGAATGGACTTTTGATTTGCAGATAGACGTTTTGGGCAGAGCATATCCAGAAACATAGACAGGTCTGATCAGAGCTTCCTGAGAAGAATAAAGGAAATCGCCAATGTCCTGGAAACGTCAAGTAATTTACATTTTAGTTTTAATTGTGAAACAAATTTAGTTCCAAAGATTAGAGAATGAAGGGTTCACCCATTTTTAAATCGGTTGATCCATTTTATGTGTAAAAATAAAGGTTTACTTTTTTTCAAAAGTTAGTCCAAGTGAACCTCAAGAGACAAGATTTTAACATGTGCGTTGAAAGTTTGATGGCTGCAACTCCAATGTTTTAACCAGTGGGCCACCTCTGATCACAGTAGACTGCTTATTTCATAGACTTTTTCTGGGAACTGCAATTTATAGGCAGAGTCTTGGAAGTAAGAGGGGTCTTCAATATTCTTAGTAAGCTGTGGGGAAGCTTCCTTGCCAACAAACTGCTCTACAGAAAGTCACCGATTCCTGAAACTCTGTTTAACCCTCAACGGGATTACTGATTTCTGGAACATGGCCAAACAGCAGTTGGGCAGAAAGGTCATTGGAGCTCACACACCTCTGTCTGCCCTACGGGATATGCCCTTTATGTCTTTCTTTCCATTGACCTAAGATTACATAGTTCTTGATCTTGAAGTCAAACCCATTCCAAAAAGTTTCCTTTGGTATAACTGTGTCAAAACAATATCAAAACTGAAATAAACAGAACTGGATGTTTCCAAGGAGATTGACAATATCCATGTTCCCCTAAAAAGCTCTGATGAAACCTTTCTCGATTGCTGAATTTTTCTGTACTTCAAACGTCTATCAGCCATTAAAAGTCCATTCCCACATTTGAAAGCAAGCATATACACTGTGGGTCTGAAGATATATTAGCGAACCATCGGAGAAGGCAAATATTTCCATGGCCACATGGATGTTAGACTTGAAATCCTCACATTGATTCAAAACATGTTCAGAATGTAGGGTTTTACCTTTGAAATGATGGAACATATTTGATTAAATTTTACTGAAATTATAGTATAGAAAAATAAAATAAAATACTCAAATTAATTCCCTGGTTACATTCTTTGTGAAAAAAAACTTCAACAGTAAAATACATCTAGTAGACCAAATCTCTGTGTGTCCCAGGATATGAAGCTTTTATCGGCTTCTTTATTTTGACCTGAGATTACACCTTATACTTTCAGTAAGTCAAGCAGTTTTTCTGCCCTGTGACCATGAGATGGAGATTCAAGAGAACTTAACCCAAAACCTTGTTTTGTGTCCTGCTCTAGAATGATCTTTGTAAAACATCTGATTTATTGTTGTTCAGGTTGGCTGTGATGGCCGAGTGGTTAAGGCGTTGGACTCGAAATCCAATGGGGTCTCCCCACACAGGTTCAAATCCTGTTCACAGCGCTGTCTTTTACACCCACACATATGAAGGAGAAAATTAATTTCCTTTAGAGATAAATCTCTATAATACTATGGTTGAGATTTGAGCAAAGAGAAGCAAGAAACTTGGGAATTTAACTGTTTAGTTCATTTTTTACACTTTTTTTATTTTAATAAAACTTTATTTGGGTCTTCAATTTACTTAAAAAGCTGTAAAGTATGCTTTTATTGGCAAATAGTTAAAAAAGAGACAGAGACAGGTCTGATCTGAGGTTTCTTGGAACATGGAAAGAAGTAGTCGGCGTCATGAGAAATATAGACCTTCACTTATTTCATATATCTTACTATTTTTGAGTCTAACAAGAAAGACATTTGTATTGTAGATGGCAGTTATTCATTTTCACAATGATTTTAGACTTTTCTCAACCATAGATTTATAGGGATTTCCCTCTGAAGTAAGTTAAACATCTCTGTTTAATATTTATAAAATACATCGCTGTGAACAGGATTATAACCTGTGCAGGGAAAATCCCATTGGATATCAAGTCCAATCCCTTAACCACTCGGCCACCACAGCCAATCTGTACAGCAAGTTATCAGATGTTTTTGCAAAATTCACTTAAGAGTCAGGTCTAAAAGAAGGTGTTGGGTTAAGTTTACTTTGATTATATTGACAATATGGTCATAGGAAAGAAATCTTGCTTAACTTACTGACAGAGAAAGGTGTGATCTCATATCAGCATGAAGAAAATGATAAAAGCGTTATATCCTTGGGCATAATGAGATTTGGTCTACTAGATATTTTTTACTGTTCAATTTGTGGTTTGCAACAGAATGCAACCAGGGAATTAATCTGTATATATTTTTTTTCTTTTTCATCAACTTTTTCTATATTTTGATTTCACTAAACATTCATGAGCCAAGTCCCATTTTTTCAAAGGTAAAACCCTGCACTCTGAACATAATTTGTACCATAATGCGGATTTCCAGTTTAACGTTCATGTAGCCATCGAGCCTTGTAGCCTTTTCTGATGGTTCTCCAATGTCTTTTGGAAATAAGTTTTTCTGCTTGTGGTTGAATTGTGGGAATGGACTTTTGATTTGCAG
Source organism: Anomaloglossus baeobatrachus (assembly GCF_048569485.1). Lineage (NCBI taxonomy): Eukaryota > Metazoa > Chordata > Amphibia > Anura > Aromobatidae > Anomaloglossus > Anomaloglossus baeobatrachus. Next base: position 678,881,402 of record NC_134356.1, read on the forward strand.
ATAGACGTTTTGGGCAGAGCATATTCAGAAACATAGACAGGTCTGATCAGAGCTTCCTGAGAAGAATAAAGGAAATCGCCAATGTCCTGGAAACGTCAAGTAATTTACATTTTAGTTTTAATTGTGAAACAAGTTTAGTTCCAAAGATTAGAAAATGAAGGGTTCACCCATTATTAAATCGGTTGATCCATTTTATGTGTAAAAATAAAGGTTTACTTTTTTTCAGAAGTTAGTCAAAGTGAACCTCAAGAGACAAGATTTTAACATGTGCGTTGAAAGTTTGATGGCTGCAACTCCAATGTTTTAACCAGTGGGCCACCTCTGATCACAGTAGACTGCTTATTTCATAGACTTTTTCTGGGAACTGCAATTTATAGGCAGAGTCTTGGAAGTAAGAGGGGTTTTCAATCTTCTTAGTAAGCTGTGGGGAAGCTTCCTTGCCAACAAACTGCCTTACAGAAAGTCACCGGTTCCTGAATCTCTGTTTAACCCCCAACGGGATTACTGATTTCTGGAACATGGCCAAACAGCAGTTGGGCAGAAAGGTCATTGGAGCTCACACACCTCTGTCTGCCCTACGGGATATGCCCTTTATGTCTTTATTTCCATTGACCTAAGATTACATAGTTCTTGATCTTGAAGTCAAAACCATTCCAAAAAGTTTCCTTTGGTATAACTGTGTCAAAACAATATCAAAACTGAAATAAACAGAACTGGATGTTTCCAAGGAGATTGACAATATCCATGTTCCCCTAAAAAGCTCTGATGAAACCTTTCTCGATTGCTGAATATTCTGTACCTCAAACGTCTATCAGCCATTAAAAGTCCATTCCCACATTTGAAAGCAAGCATATAAACTGTGGGTCTGAAAATATATTAGAGAACCATCGGCGAAGGCAAGTATTTCCATGGCCACATGGATGTTAGACTTGAAATCCTCACATTGATTCAAAACATGTTCAGAATGTAGGGTTTTACCTTTGAAATGATGGAACATATTTGATTAAATTTTACTGAAATTATAGTATAGAAAAAGAAAATAAAATACTCAAATTAATTCCCTGGTTACATTCTTTGTGAAAAAAAACTTCAACAGTAAAATACATCTAGTAGACCAAATCTCTGTGTGTCCCAGGATATGAAGCTTTTATCGGCTTTTTTATATTGACCTGAGATTACACCTTATACTTTCAGTAAGTCAAGCAGTTTTTCTGCCCTGTGAGCATGAGATAGAGATTCAAGAGAACTTAACCCAAAACCTTGTTTTATGTCCTGCTCTAGAATGATCTTTGTAAAACATCTGATTTTTTGTTGTTCAGGTTGGCTGTGATGGCCGAGTGGTTAAGGCGTTGGACTCGAAATCCAATGGGGTCTCCCCACACAGGTTCAAATCCTGTTCACAGCGCTGTCTTTTACACCCACACATATGAAGGAGAAAATTAATTTCCTTTAGAGATAAATCTCTATAATACTATGGTTGAGATTTGAGCAAAAAGAAGCAAGAAACTTGGGAATTTAACTGTTTAGTTCATTTTTTACACTTTTTTTATTTTAATAAAACTTTATTAGAGTCTTCAATTTACTTAAAAAGCTCTAAAGTATGCTTTTATTGGCAAATAGTTAAAAAAGAGACAGAGACTGGTCTGATCCAAGGTTTCTTGGAACATGGAAAGAAGTAGTCGGCGTCATGAGAAATATTGACCTTCACTTATTTCATATATCTTACTATTTTTGAGTCTAACAAGAAAGACATTTGTATTGTAGATGGCAGTTATTCATTTGCACAATGATTTTAGACTTTTCTCAACCATAGATTTATAGGGATTTCCTTCTGAAGGAAGTTAAACATCTCTGTTTAATATTTATGAAATTCATCGCTGTGGACAGGATTATAACCTGTGCAGGGAAAACCCCATTGGATATCAAGTCCAACGCCTTAACCACTCGGCCACCACAGCTAATCTGTACAGCAAGTTATCAGATGTTTTTACAAAATTCACTTAAGAGTCAGGTCTAAAAGAAGGTGTTGGGTTAAGTTTACTTTGATTATATTGACAATATGGTCATAGGAAAGAAATCTTGCTTGACTTACTGATAGAGAAAGGTGTGATCTGATATCAGCATGAAGAAAATGATAAAAGCATTATATCTTTGGGCATAATGAGATGTGGTCTACTAGATATTTTTTACTGTTCAATTTGTGGTTTGCAACAGAATGCAACCAGGGAATTTATCTGTATATATTTTTTTTTTTTTTCATCTACTTTTTCTATATTTTGATTTCACTAAACATTCATGAGCTAAGTCCCATTTTTTCAAAGGTAAAATCCTGCACTCTGAACATAATTTGAACCATAATGCGGATTTCAAGTTTAACGTTCATGTAGCCATCGAGCCTTGTAGCCTTTTCTGATGGTTCTCCAATGTCTTTGGGAAATAAGTTTTTCTGCTTGTGGTTGAATGTTGGAATGGACTTTTGATTTGCAGATAGACGTTTTGGGCAGAGCATATTCAGAAACATAGACAGGTCTGATCAGAGCTTCCTGAGAAGAATAAAGGAAATCGCCAATGTCCTGGAAACGTCAAGTAATTTACATTTTAATTTTAATTGTGAAACAAATTTAGACCCAAAGATTAGAAAATGAAGGGTTCACCCATTTTTAAATCGGTTGATCCATTTTATGTGTAAAAATAAAGGTTTACTTTTTTTCAGAAGTTAGTCAAAGTGAACCTGAAGAGCCAAGATTTTAACATGTGCGTTGAAAGTTTGATGGCTGCAAGTCCAATGTTTTAACCAGTGGGCCACCTCTGATCACAGTAGACTGCTTATTTCATAGACTATTTTTGGGAACTGCAATTTATAGGCAGAGTCTTGGAAGTAAGAGGGGTCTTCAATCTGCTTAGTAAGCTGTGGGGAAGCTTCCTTGCCAAGAAACTGCCTTACAGAAAGTCACCGGTTCCTGAAACTCTGTTTAACCCTCAACGGGATTACTGATTTCTGGAATATGGCCAAACAGCAGTTGGGCAGAAAGGTCAATGGAGCTCACACACCTCTGTCTGCCCTACGGGATATGCCCTTTATGTCTTTCTTTTCATTGACCTAAGATTACATAGTTCTTGATCTTGAAGTCAAACCCATTCCAAAAAGTTTCCTTTGGTATAACTGTGTCAAAATAATATCAAAACTGAAATAAACAGAACTGGATGTTTCCAAGGAGATTGACAATATCCATGTTCCCCTAAAAAGCTCTGATGAAACCTGTCTCGATTGCTGAATATGCTGTACCTCAAACGTCTATCAGCCATTAAAAGTCCATTCCCACATTTGAAAGCAAGCATATAAACTGTGGGTCTGAAAAGATATTAGAGAACCATCGGCGAAGGCAAGTATTTCCATGGCCACATGGATGTTAGACTTGAAATCCTCACATTGATTCAAAACATGTTCAGAACGTAGGGTTTTACCTTTGAAATTATGGAACATATTTGATTAAATTTTACTGAAATTATAGTATAGAAAAAGAAAATAAAATACTCAAGTTAATTCCCTGGTTACATTCTTTGTGAAAAAAATTTTCAACAGTAAAATACATCTAATAGACCAAATCTCTGTGTGTCCCAGGATATGAAGCTTTTATTGGCTTCTTTATATTGACCTGAGATTACACCTTATACTTTCAGTAAGTCAAGCAGTTTTTCTGCCCTGTGACCATGAGATCGAGATTCAAGAGAACTTAACCCAAAACCTTGTTTTATGTCATGCTCTAGAATGATCTTTGTAAAACATCTGATTTATTGTTCTTCAGGTTGGCTGTGATGGCCGAGTGGTTAAGGCGTTGGACTCGAAATCCAATGGGGTCTCCCCACACAGGTTCAAATCCTGTTCACAGCGCTGTCTTTTACACCCACACATATGAAGGAGAAAATTATTTTCCTTTAGAGATAAATCTCTATAATACTATGGTTGAGATTTGAGCAAAAAGAAGCAAGAAACTTGGGAATTTAACTGTTTAGTTCATTTTTTTACACTTTTTTTAATTTTAATAAAACTTTATTTGGGTCTTCAATTTACTTAAAAAGCTGTAAAGTATGCTTTCATTGGCAAATAGTTAAAAAAGAGACAGAGACAGGTCTGATCTGAGGTTTCTTGGAACATGGAAAGAAGTAGTCGGCGTCATGAGAAATATAGACCTTCACTTATTTCATATATCTTACCATTTTTGAGTCTAACAAGAAAGACATTTGTATTGTAGATGGCAGTTATTCATTTGCACAATGATTTTAGACTTTTCTCAACCATAGATTTATAGGGATTTCCTTCTGAAGGAAGTTAAACATCTTTGTTTAATATTTATAAAATACATCGCTGTGAACAGGATTATAACCTGTGCAGGGAAAACCCCATTGGATATCAAGTCCAACGCCTTAACCTCTCGTCCACCACAGCCAATCTGTACAGTAAGTTATCAGATGTTTTTGCAAAATTCACTTAAGAGTCAGGTCTAAAAGAAGGTGTTGGGTTAAGTGTACTTTGATTATATTGACAATATGGTCATAGGAAAGAAATCTTGCTTGACTTACTGATAGAGAAAGGTGTGATCTCATATCAGCATGAAGAAAATGATAAACGCGTTATATCCTTGGGCATAATGAGATGTGGTCTACTAGATATTTTTTACTGTTCAATTTGTGGTTTGCAACAGAATGCAACCAGGGAATTAATCTGTATATATTTTTGTTCTTTTTCATCAACTTTTTCTATATTTTGATTTCACTAAACATTCATGAGCTAAGTCCCATTTTTTCAAAGGTAAAACCCTGCACTCTGAACATAATTTGAACCATAATGCGGATTTCAAGTTTAACGTTCATGTAGCCATCGAGCCTTGTAGCCTTTTCTGATGGTTCTCCAATGTCTTTTGGAAATAAGTTTTTCTGCTTGTGGTTGAATGTGGGAATGGACTTTTGATTTGCAGATAGACGTTTTGGGCAGAGCATATTCAGAAACATAGACAGGTCTGATCAGAGCTTCCTGAGAAGAATAAAGGAAATCGCCAATGTCCTGGAAACGTCAAGTAATTTACATTTTAGTTTTAATTGTGAAACAAATTTAGACCCAAAGATTAGAAAATGAAGGGTTCACCAATTTTTAAATCGGTTGATCCATTTTATGTGTAAAAATAAAGGTTTACTTTTTTTCAGAAGTTAGTCAAAGTGAACCTCAAGAGACAAGATTTTAACATGTGCCTTGAAAGTTTGATGGCTGCAAGTCCAATGTTTTAACCAGTGGGCCACCTCTTATCACAGTAGACTGCTTATTTCATAGACTTTTTCTGGGAACTGCAATTTATAGGCAGAGTCTTGGAAGTAAGAGGGGTCTTCAATCTGCTTAGTAAGCTGTGGGGAAGCTTCCTTGCCAACAAACTGCCTTACAGAAAGTCACCGGTTCCTGAAACTCTGTTTAACCCTCAACAGGATTACTGATTTCTGGAACATGGCCAAACAGCAGTTGGGCAGAAAGGTCATTGGAGCTCACACACCTCTGTCTGCCTTACGGGATATGCCCTTTATGTCTTGATTTTCATTGACCTAAGATTACATAGTTCTTGATCTTGAAGTCAAACCCATTCCAAAAAGTTTCCTTTGGTATAACTGTGTCAAAACAATATCAAAAATTGAAATAAACAGAACTGGATGTTTCCAAGGAGATTGACAATATCCATGTTCCCCTAAAAAGCTCTGATGAAACCTGTCTCAATTGCTGAATATGCTGTACCTCAAATGTCTATCAGCCAATAAAAGTCCATTCCCACATTTGAAAGCAAGCATATAAACTGTGGGTCTGAAAAGATATTAGAGAACCATCGGAGAAGGCAAGTATTTCCATGGCCACATGGATGTTAGACTTGAAATCCTCACATTGATTCAAAACATGTTCAGAATGTAGGGTTTTCCCTTTGAAATGATGGAACATATTTGATTAAATTTTACTGAAATATAGTATAGAAAAAGAAAATAAAATACTCAAATTAATTCCCTGGTTACATTCTTTGTGAAAAAAAACTTCAACAGTAAAATACATCTAGTAGACCAAATCTCTGTGTGTCCCAGGATATGAAGCTTTTATCGGCTTCTTTATATTGACCTGAGATTACACCTTATACTTTCAGTAAGTCAAGCAGTTTTTCTGCCCTGTGACCATGAGATAGAGATCCAAGAGAACTTAACCCAAAACCTTGTTTGATGTCCTGCTCTAGAATGATCTTTGTAAAACATCTGATTTATTGTTGTTCAGGTTGGCTGTGATGGCCGAGTGGTTAAGGCGTTGGACTCGAAATCCAATGGGGTCTCCCCACACAGGTTCAAATCCTGTTCACCATGCTGTCTTTTACACCCACACATATGAAGGATAAAATTAATTTCCTTTAGAGATAAATCTCTATAATACTATGGTTGAGATTTGAGCAAAAAGAAGCAAGAAACTTGGGAATTTAACTGTTTAGTTCATTTTTTACACTTTTTTATTTTAATAAAACTTTATTTGGGTCTTCAATTTACTTAAAAAGCTGTTAAGTATGCTTTTATTGGCAAATAGTTAAAAAAGAGACAGAGAGAGGTCTGATCTGAGGTTTCTTGGAACATGGAAAGAAGTAGTCGGCGTCATGAGAAATATAGACCTTCACTTATTTCATATATCTTACTATTTTTGAGTCTAACAAGAAAGACATTTGTATTGTAGATGGCAGTTATTCATTTGCACAATGATTTTAGACTTTTCTCAACCATAGATTATTAGGGATTTCCTTCTGAAGGAAGTTAAACATCTCTGTTTAATATTTATTTTTGATATAAAGGGCTGGAAGAACCGGGTTTGATGCCGCGCTAAAAACCACGAGCAAGTGTTAATTAAAATTATCCTCTTTTATTTAGATCATTCCTACGCGTTTCAGAGGCTCCTCTGCCTCCTTCCTCAGGGAAAAGAATCTTACAGACAGAGAGGGTTTATCCTTATGAAGTAGCGAAACAGAAAAAAACCAATCATGACATCATCATTACATATGTTCCTGTGCGATGACTCATTGCCTCGTGGAGTAAAGCTATGTTATGATACATACAACAATGATTTTAAAATATTACGCATAAGAGACAATGAACATTATTAAAGAGTAAAATGAATGAAAAATAAAAATAAAAATTAAAAATTCTTATTTGAATAAATGTTTGTCTGAGTTTCATTTAAAAAAATGGTCTTTATATGTATATGAACAAATGGAGAAGTTATTTTATATTTTATTTATTTATTTTATTTATTTATTTTATTTTCTTTTGTATATATAAGGAAAGGAAAAAGTTCTTATTTATGTATGAGAATGTATATGTGAAAAGAATGAACTGAGGGAAAGAGGATTATTTCCCGTATCCAAGGCAGATTCAAACCCATAGATTTGTGTCTGTGTTCTCATGCGCTATTAAACTACCAATGCTCCATATGACTTGGTGTTGAGAACAAACACCGGTAAACTCCTGGATGATTAGGAGATTAGAAAAAGGTGTATATTTAAGAAATTCAAAAGTATAGAAAGATTCAAGTTTGTGACATGCTATTAAGTATATATGGAATTCAGTATATATAAGATTGTGAAGATTTATTACATTGCCTTCTAAAGGAAATATATTTGATATAGTTCAGATTAACGATATGTGATGGTGTATTTATAAAAATATAATAATGAGTGATGTTAATCGATATGATTCCATTATGGGGGATGACATAAAAAAAAATGAGTATGCAAGTTTAGAAATAGAAATGAAGAGCGCAAAACTGTGATGCACATACGTGAAAAGACAATTTCTCTGTCTGGAAGGGTGAAGTGAGTTCAGGCCGTGGGAAAAAATGGACCGCGCATGATCATAATATATCTAAGGAGCAAGTTCCTCACTGAAGGGGGTGATGTGAGGTCAGACCATGGGAAAGGAAATAAGTGCATAAAGTGCCAATTCATAAAAGGAACAAGATGTTGGAGATAATGAGAAGGGGTGTGAAAGGTATTAGCCGGCAATAAGAAGTCGGGGAGTGGAATCTAATTGGATTACAAACCCATGTGAATATTAGAATATATGACAATTGTGAATATCAATATGGGATGTGACACAAAGATTACGAGCAAAGGTATAAAATAAACATAGGGATCTCTGTACAGAACAACTATACATACATACATATCAACACATATATATGTATATGTGTATACACATGCGTGTATATCTATACGAAATCAGGAAAATTACTGAAGGTCTAGAGAAGAATTTAGAATAAGGATACAAATATATAAAAATATGAAAAAAATATATATATATAATAAATATACCCTGATTATACAATAAAGATATGTGAATGTGTATAAAAATATGAAAATATATCAATATAAAGATATAGTAAAAATATATATTAAGCAAACAAGATAAAAAATTCATGAAAGTGTCTGAAAACAGGACAAATATGTATTCTCCCAAGAAATATATATATATATATATAAAAAATATGCATAATATGTGAAAAAGGTAAAAACTGAAGTTTTGAAATAAGAATGGATTAAATTATAAATAAACCTATGAGCACTTGGGAATGTTTGGAAACATAAATGCTTACAGTTACAATAAAAACATACACTATAAAAGCATAATTCATCAAAAATAATGAAATTTCTAAGGGAAAATAATTATAAATATATAAAATTCTTTTTGAAAATCCTTATTAAAATTATTTTTTAAAAAACTTTTTCAGAAAAATATATATAATAGGATATATGATAGGATGATAACACTAAAAACAAGAGGAAGCTGTGAGAAACGATGTCAGTTAAGAACCTAAACATGACACATAGAATAGATCAGCTACCCGAGGAAATTGTGTATGATCTTAGCATTAAAGATAAAACATGGGGATGCAGAGGCGGTAGTTAATAGAACAGATCAGTCACTTCGTTTAAGCCAAAGGGCTTCAGTGTATTTAACCTGTGTATCCAAAACGTTTCCTTTCTGCTAAGGACCTCTGCTCTATCCTTCACACTTATGGGAATCTGTTCTATGGGTGTTTTTTGAAATCTAAACTTTTATTGTGAAAAATTGTACAATGTTTAGATAAACCATGTTGTAAAAAACCTGTTCTTATATTGTAGCGATGAGAGTTCAGCCTATTGTGGAGTGCCTGAGATGTCCTACCCACATATTGTTTGCCGCATGAACAGTCAACCAGGTATATAACATGGTCAGACTGGCATGTTAGACGATTATTGATTTTGAAATTTTCCGAATTCCCTAGAGAACAAAAAGTAGTCCTCCCATGGCAAATGCTCTTGCAGCATAAGCAATTTTTTGAGCCACATTTAAAAGAACCCACTAATGACACGGGATCTGGGTTCAGTATCTCAGGTTTAAGCCTGCTTGGAGCTATTATCGTTTTGATCGTAGGGGCCCGCCTGAAGGTGACCCCTGGCTTGGAGGGTAAAAAAGGCTTTAAAATGGGATCATTGAGCAAAATGCCCCAATGTTTAGCAAGGGTATCCCTTATACTGACATTATCCCCACTGTAGGTAGTAATAAAATTCAGAGCAAACTCCTGCTTCCCTTTGTCAGGTTTCAACAGTCCTTTGTCCTTCAAAACCCTCAAAGAGCAAGGATCAGAATCTCTCTTGATCAAATCAGATTGTTTAAGTTTTAAAGTCTCTTGATAAGCTCTCCGGACCAGCGTCTTAGGGTATTCTTTTTCTAGGAACCGCTCCCTTAGAACCCCTACTTGCTCTTTAAAATCACTGTCAGTGGTACAATTCCGCCTTATGCGCTTATATTGGTTTGGAGGAATATTAGATAGCCACTTCACATAATGCTCACTCCCATAGTGGATGTACCCATTGGCATCAACTTGTTTAAAAAAATTTTTTGTATGGATTTCACCATTGTTATGAAAGATGGTTAAGTCCAAAAAATTAATTTCTTCCTTATGCGTTACCGATGTAAAGGACAAACCCCAGTCATTACTATTCAAGTTGTCTAGGAAATTATTGATATCTGCAAAATCACAGTCCCAAATTATGAATAGATCGTCGATAAATCTTTTATATAATACTAAACTATCACTGAATCTGCCATTTTCTATGTGCAACATTTCAAATAATCCCATAAAAAGATTAGCATATGAGCATGCAGCTTTTGACCCCATCGCTGTGCCGACCCGCTGATGGTAAAGTTTTTCCAGAAAAGTGAAGTAATTGTTTTTGAGTATAAAACTCATGCTTTCTAAAAGAAAGTTTTTTTGGAGAGGAGGAATTCTACTATCATCTGCTAGGAAAAAAGAAAAAGAAAACAGCCCCAGGTGGTGTTGTATATTCGAGTAGAGAGATGCAACGTCTATAGTGACGAACATATAGGATTTTTTCCATGTGATTTTCTGTAAATGTTCAATGAGATGGGATGAATCTCTGAGATGGCTGTTAAGGGTTAATACATGAGGCTGCATCAACAGGTCAACATAATGTGCTAAATTAGCTGTTAGAGAATTAATGCCTGAGATGATAGGCCTGCCCGGGGGGTTATACAAATTTTTATGAGTTTTAGGGAGATGGTAAAAGAAAGCCATTGTTGGATTTCTTATTTGTAGGAATTTCTTTTCAGTTGAATTCAGTATATATGAATCGACTGCACTTTGGATCAAAATTTTATAGGCTGTAATGGCAGTATTATAGTTATCATTACTTACAACTTCATAATACAATGGATCAGAAAGGATCCTGAGTGCCTCGTTAATGTAATCCACCTTGTTCTGAATGACTATTCCTCCTCCCTTATCTGCTGCTCGAATAACGATGTTTCCATTGGTTTTGAGTTTGTTTAGAGCTTTTCTTTCCTTTTGTGACAGGTTTTGTTTGAAGAATTTCTTTTGATTGACAGTTTTTTTTAAATCCGTTAACACCAGGTCACAAAAAGTCTTTAAAAAATGCCCCTGGCTCGCTAATGGATAAAATTTGGATTTGGCTTTAACAGCAGTATGACAGTATGGGCATGACTCTGTGGTAGCGATGGGAACAGTGTCACCTTTCAAGAGAAAGTGTCTCTTAAGTGTCAATTTCCTAATATAATTTTGAACATCTAGAAAAAGATCAAAGTCCTTGGATCTAGATGATGGACAAAAAGATAAACCCTTATTTAAAACTTGGATTTCAACTTTATCAAGAATGTGATCAGATAGATTAAATATATTTCTATTTTTGGTGGTACCATTAATTTCCTGAGGATTATGGATATGGGCATTAAAATTCTTCTTTCGGTTTTTAGTTTTTTTCAGCAGGTCTTTCTCTCTTTTTTGCTGTAATTTAGATCCTGCTCTGACTCCTCTAAAGAGTTTTTTCTTTTTTTGGTTGACGATTTTAAGGCTAAAAAATCAGTCAAAGTATTTGTTTTTTGGCTTTTAACTGAAGGTAAAAAAGGAACCAAAGGTTCTGACATATTTGTATTGTCAATCACTATTTTATCTGTTGCCATTGGTATATTAATTGGGGCTATCGGCATTTGTGTATTTGGTAGTGAGACGTCGTCATTATGAATGGAAAGATTCAATAAATCAATAAAGTCGGTATCTTGAGTATTTTCTGTATTGGTATAAACCACTGGATCAATTAGTGCCCTTTCCTTTCTAATCCTCTCTATTTGGAGCCTGATTTTGGCTAAATGTGCTTGAATCTCATCCGGATTGAGGGAAGAGGAGTTAGAGGGGAGTGAATTGGTATCATTTTTAGAGGTCGGGGGGTCGATAGTAGGAGTTATCTTATTTATTTTCTGTCTAGAAATGTTAGCTTGCAAGAAAACTTCATCAGCAAGCTGGTCTATTTTATCTTGTGGTTTTGATGATTTATTAGAATTAGATGTAATGTTTGGGACTTGGAATTCTGGACTTGGAACCTGAGATGTCGAAATATTGATATTGGAATCTGTAGTGGTGCTCAGCCGAGCTCTATTCTGTTTATGAAACTTACTGTTCACAAAACTTTTACTACTGTTATGATTATTATTGGTAGAGGAGCTGTATCTCCTGAAACTATTAGTCCTGGGTGGGAAAAGCAATTTCTCACCTGGAGGATTAGATCTGGCCTGATGACTATCTTGCCTGTCTCTTTGAAGCTTTTTAGACTTCCTGATGATGGTGTCATGTTCTAATTGTAACAGGCGTGTGTTGAGGGCCGAATTCAAACTTTTATAATCAAGATGCAATGCAAAGGTAGAAAGTTCTTCATATAATCCTGCAATTTTTACCGTGGAATCTACAGCAATGTTAGTTCGTTTTTCATGTAAACATTGTAGCATACCTCTCATGCAGTCTTTAAAGATGATATCCCATTTAGCTGAAAAAGTTTCATCCTGTGGAAAAGGGGATTCACGCTTGACTTGGAATCCTCTTGGACATAATCCTTCCTCTAGATAAATAGTTAAGAACCTGGCATCCAGGCTATAATGTAGTTCTACTTTCATATGGTCTTCTAAAACATGAAAGAGTTTCCTCATGAGGATAGTGTCTTCCTCTGAGAAGGAAGTACCCAAATCCATATTGGCTTCTGTGGTGCTGTCAATCGGTGTACCAACCGTCTGGAGGATCAATCTCTCTCTGGACGATAGCCGATTGCTGTAGTAATCCATATTGCTGGGAACGCAAAAACCCTCTGCAGCCGAATCTCCACAATAAAGGGGTCTTGGTCCAGAAGCCAGAACCCGGATAGGAAAGTGCTGTAGATAGGGGAGAAAAAGGCGCAATAGGGTTTTACCCGGTTTATAAAGGGAAAAAGGGTAAAGACAGTGCACTCACCTGGCCGGGTTGTGCCAGTCACAACCCCTTTGTTAGCGTGGATTAGCGCTTGGGTGGTTCAGCAGCGGCCCCGTTGTGGATGAATATTTTTGATATAAAGGGCTGGAAGAACCGGGTTTGATGCCGCGCTAAAAACCACGAGCAAGAGGCGGTAGTTAATAGAACAGATCAGTCACTTCGTTTAAGCCAAAGGGCTTCAGTGTATTTAACCTGTGTATCCAAAACGTTTCCTTTCTGCTAAGGACCTCTGCTCTATCCTTCACACTTATGGGAATCTGTTCTATTGGTGTTATTTTGAAATCTAAACTCTTATTGTGAAAAATTGTACAATGTTTAGATAAACCATGTTGTAAAAAAAATTTCTTAAATATACACCTTTTTCTAATCTCCTAATCATCCAGGAGTTTAACGGTGTTTGTTCTCAACACCAAGTCATATGGAGCATTGGTAGTTTAATAGCGCATGAGAACACAGACACAAATCTATGGGTTTGAATCTGCCTCGGATACGGGAAATAATCCTCTTTCCCTCAGTTCATTCTTTTCACATATACATTCTCATACATAAATAAGAACTTTTTCCTTTCCTTATATATACAAAAGAAAATAAAATAAATAAATAAAATAAATAAATAAAATATAAAATAACTTCTCCATTTGTTCATATACATATAAAGACCATTTTTTTAAATGAAACTCAGACAAACATTTATTCAAATAAGAATTTTTAATTTTTATTTTTATTTTTATTTTTCATTCATTTTACTCTTTAATAATGTTCATTGTCTCTTATGCGTAATATTTTAAAATCATTGTTGTATGTATCATAACATAGCTTTACTCCACGAGGCAATGAGTCATCGCACAGGAACATATGTAATGATGATGTCATGATTGGTTTTTTTCTGTTTCGCTACTTCATAAGGATAAACCCTCTCTGTCTGTAAGATTCTTTTCCCTGAGGAAGGAGGCAGAGGAGCCTCTGAAACGCGTAGGAATGATCTAAATAAAAGAGGATAATTTTAATTAACACTTGCTCGTGGTTTTTAGCGCGGCATCAAACCCGGTTCTTCCAGCCCTTTATATCAAAAATATTCATCCACAACGGGGCCGCTGCTGAACCACCCAAGCGCTAATCCACGCTAACAAAGGGGTTGTGACTGGCACAACCCGGCCAGGTGAGTGCACTGTCTTTACCCTTTTTCCCTTTATAAACCGGGTAAAACCCTATTGCGCCTTTTTCTCCCCTATCTACAGCAGTGTTTAATATTTATCAAATACATTGCTGTGAACAGGATTATAACCTGTGCAGGGAAAACCCCATTGGATATCAAGTCCAACGCCTTAACCTCTAGGCCACCACACCCAATCTGTACAGCAAGTTATCAGATGTTTTTGCAAAATTCACTTAAGAGTCAGGTCTAAAAGAAGGTGTTGGGTTAAGTTTACTTTGATTATATTGAAAATAAGGTCATAGGAAAGAAATCTTGCTTGACTTACTGATAGAGAAAGGTGTGATCTCATATCAGCATGAAGAAAATGATAAAAGCGTTATATCCTTGGGCATAATGAGATGTGGTCTACTAGATATTTTTTACTGTTCAATTTGTGGTTTGCAACAGAATGCAACCAGGGAATTAATCTGTATATATTTTTTTTCTTTTTCATCAACTTTTTCTATATTTTGATTTCACTAAACATTCATGAGCTAAGTCCCATTTTTTCAAAGGTAAAACCCTGCACTCTGAACATAATTTTAACCATAATGCGGATTTCAAGTTTAACATTCATGTAGCCATCGAGCCTTGTAGCCTTTTCTGATGGTTCTCCAATGTCTTTTGGAAATAAGTTTTTCTGCTTGTGGTTGAATGTGGGAATGGACTTTTGATTTGCAGATAGACGTTTTGGGCAGAGCATATTCAGAAACATAGACAGGTCTGATCAGAGCTTCCTGAGAAGAATAAAGGAAATCGCCAATGTCCTGGAAACGTCAAGTAATTTACATTTTAGTTTTAATTGTGAAACAAATTTAGACCCAAAGATTAGAAAATGAAGGGTTCACCCATTTTTAAATCGGTTGATCCATTTTATGTGTAAAAATAAAGGTTTACTTTTTTTCAGAAGTTAGTCAAAGTGAACCTCAAGAGACAAGATTTTAACATGTGCGTTGAAAGTTTGATGGCTGCAAGTCCAATGTTTTTACCAGTGGGCAACCTCTGATCACAGTAGACTGCTTATTTCATAGAATTTTTCTGGGAACTGCAATTTATAGGCAGAGTCTTGGAAGTAAGAGGGGTCTTCAATCTGCTTAGTAAGCTGTGGGGAAGCTTCCTTGCCAACAAACTGCCTTACAGAAAGTCACCAGTTCCTGAAACTCTGTTTAACCCTCAACAGGATTACTGATTTCTGGAACATGGCCAAACAGCAGTTGGGCAGAAAGGTCATTGGAGCTCACACACCTCTGTCTGCCCCACGGGATATGCCCTTTATGTCTTTCTTTTCATTGACCTAAGATTACATAGTTCTTGATCTTGAAGTCAAACCCATTCCAAAAAGTTTCCTTTGGTATAACTGTGTCAAAACAATATCAAAACTGAAATAAACAGAACTGGATGTTTCCAAGGAGATTGACAATATCCATGTTCCCCTAAAAAGCTCTGATGAAACCTGTCTCGATTGCTGAATATGCTGTACCTCAAAC
Source organism: Anomaloglossus baeobatrachus (assembly GCF_048569485.1). Classification (NCBI taxonomy): domain Eukaryota; kingdom Metazoa; phylum Chordata; class Amphibia; order Anura; family Aromobatidae; genus Anomaloglossus; species Anomaloglossus baeobatrachus. Next base: position 678,896,955 of record NC_134356.1, read on the forward strand.
GTCTATCAGCCATTAAAAGTCCATGCCCATATTTGAAAGCAAGCATATAAACTGTGGGTCTGAAAAGATATTAGAGAACCATCGGCGAAGGCAAGTATTTCCATGGCCACATGGATGTTAGACTTGAAATCCTCACATTGATTCAAAACATGTTCAGAATGTAGGGTTTTACCTTTGAAATGATGGAACATATTTGATTAAATTTAATGACATTATAGTATAGAAAAAGAAAATAAAATACTCAAATTAATTCCCTGGTTACATTCTTTGTGAAAAAAAACTTCAACAGTAAAATACATCTAGTAGACCAAATCTCTGTGTTTCCCAGGATATGAAGCTTTTATCGGCTTCTTTATATTGACCTGAGATTACACCTTATACTTTCAGTAAGTCAAGCAGTTTTTCTGCCCTGTGACCATGAGATAGAGATTCAAGAGAACTTAACCCAAAACCTTTTTTTATGGCCTGCTCTAGAATGATCTTTGTAAAACATCTGATTTATTGCTGTTCAGGTTGGCTGTGATGGCCGAGTGGTTAAGGCATTGGACTTGAAATACAATGGGGTCTCCCCACACAGGTTCAAATCCTGTTCACAGCGCTGTGTTTTACACCCACACATATGAAGGAGAAAATTAATTTCCTTTAGAGATAAATCTCTATAATACTTGGTTGAGATTTGAGCAAAAAGAAGCAAGAACTTGGGATTGTAACTGTTTAGTTCATTTTTTACACTTTTTTTTATTTTAATAAAACTTTATTTGGGTCTTCAATTTACTTAAAAAGCTGTAAAGTATGCTTTTATTGGCAAATAGTTAAAAAAGAGACAGAGACAGGTCTGATCTGAGGTTTCTTGGAACATGGAAAGAAGTAGTCGGCGTCATGAGAAATATAGACCTTCACTTATTTTATATATCTTACTATTTTTGAGTCTAACAAGAAAGACATTTGTATTGTAGATGGCAGTTATTCATTTTCACAATGATTTTAGACTTTTCTCAACCATAGATTTAAAGAAATTTCCTTCTGAAGGAAGTTAAACATCTCTGTTTAATATTTATAAAATACATCGCTGTGAACAGGATTATAACCTGTGCAGGGAAAACCCCATTGGATATCAAGTCTAACGCCTTAACCACTCGGCCACCACAGCCAATCTGTACAGCAAGTTATCAGATGTTTTTGCAAAATTCACTTAAGAGTCAGGTCTATAAGAAGGTGTTGGGTTAAGTTTACTTTGATTATATTGACAATATGGTCATAGGAAAGAAATCTTGCTTGACTTACTGATAGAGAAAGGTGTGATCTCATATCAGCATGAAGAAAATGATAAAAGCGTGATATCCTTGGGCATAATGAGATGTGGTCTACTAGATATTTTTTACTGTTCAATTTGTGGTTTGCAACAGAATGCAACCAGGGAATTAATCTGTATATTTTTTTTTTCTTTTTCATCAACTTTTTCTATATTTTGATTTCACTAAACATTCATGAGCTAAGTCCCATTTTTTCAAAGGTAAAACCCTGCACTCTGAACATAATTTGAACCATAATGCGGATTTCAAGTTTAACATTCATGTAGCCATCGAGCTTTGTAGCCTTTTCTGATGGTTCTCCAATGTCTTTTGGAAATAAGTTTTTCTGCTTGTGGTTGAATGTGGTAATGGACTTTTGATTTGCAGATAGACGTTTTGGGCAGAGCATATTCAGAAACATAGACAGGTCTGATCAAAGCTTCCTGAGAAGAATAAAGGAAATCGCCAATGTCCTGGAAACGTCAAGTAATTTACATTTTAGTTTTAATTTTGAAACAAATTTAGTTCCAAAGATTAGAAAATGAGGGGTTCACCCATTTTTAAATCGGTTGATCCATTTTATGTGTAAAAATAAAGGTTTACTTTTTTTCAGAAGTTAGTCAAAGTGAACCTCAAGAGACAAGATTTTAACATGTGCGTTGAAAGTTTGATGGCTGCAAGTCCAATGTTTTAACCAGTGGGCCACCTCTGATCACAGTAGACTGCTTACTTCATAGACTTTTTCTGGGAACTGCAATTTATAGGCAGAGTCTTGGAAGTAAGAGGGGTCTTCAATCTTCTTAGTAAGCTGTGGGGAAGCTTCCTTGCCAACAAACTGCCTTACAGAAAGTCACTGGTTCCTGAAACTCTGTTTAACCCTCAACGGGATTACTGATTTCTGGAACATGGCCAAACAGCAGTTGGGCAGAAAGGTCATTGGAGTTCACACACCTCTGTCTGCCCTACGGGATATGCCCTTTATGTCTTTCTTTCCATTGACCTAAGATTACATAGTTCTTGATCTTGAAGTCAAACCCATTCCAAAAAGTTTCCTTTGGTATAACTGTGTCAAAACAATATCAAAACTGAAATAAACAGAACTGGATGTTTCCAAGGAGATTGACAATATCCATGTTCCCCTAAAAAGCTCTGATGAAACCTGTCTCGATTGCTGAATATGCTGTACCTCAAATGTCTATCAGCCATTAAAAGTCCATTCCCACATTTGAAAGCAAACATATAAACTGTGAGTCTGAAAAGATATTAGAGAACCATCGGCGAAGGCAAGTATTTTCATGGCCACATGGATGTTAGACTTGAAATCCTCACATTGATTCAAAACATGTTCAGAATGTAGGGTTTTACCTTTGAAATAATGGAACATATTTGATTAAATTTTACTGAAATTATAGTATAGAAAAAGAAAATAAAATACTCAAATTAATTCCCTGGTTACATTCTTTGTGAAAAAAAACTTCAACAGTAAAATACATCTAGTAGACCAAATCTCTGTGTGTCCCAGGATATGAAGCTTTTATCGGCTTCTTTATATTGACCTGAGATTACACCTTATACTTTCAGTAAGTCAAGCAGTTTTTCTGCCCTGTGACCATGAGATAGAGATTCAAGAAAACTTAACCCAAAACCTTGTTTTATGTCCTGCTCTAGAATGATCTTTGTAAAACATCTGATTAAGTGCTGTTTAGGTTGGCTGTGATGGCCGAGTGGTTAAGGCGTTGGACTTGAAATCCAATGGGGTCTCCCCACACAGGTTCAAATCCTGTTCACAGCGCTGTCTTTTACACACACACATATGAAGGAGAAAATTAATTTCCTTTAGAGATAAATCTCTATAATACTATGGTTGAGATTTGAGCAAAAAGAAGTAAGAAACTTGGGAATTTAACTGTTTAGTTCATTTTTTACACTTTTTTTATTTTAATAAAACTATATTTGGGTCTTCAATTTACTTAAAAAGCTGTAAAGTATGCTTTTATTGGCAAATAGTTAAAAAAGAGACAGAGACAGGTCTGATCTGAGGTTTCTTTGAACATGGCAAGAAGTAGTCGGCGTCATGAGAAATACAGACCTTCACTTATTTCATATATCTTACTATTTTTGAGTCTAACAAGAAAGACATTTGTATTGTAGATGGCAGTTATTCATTCTTTTTCACAATGATTTTAGACTTTTCTCAACCATAGATTTATAGGGATTTCCTTCTGAAGGAAGTTAAACATCTCTGTTTAATATTTATAAAATACATTGCTGTGAACAGGATTATAACCTGTGCAGGGAAAACCCCATTGGATATCAAGTCCAACGCCTTAACCACTCGGCCACCACAGCCAATCTGTACAGCAAGTTATCAGATGTTTTTGCAAAATTCACTTAAGAGTCAGGTCTAAAAGAAGGTGTTGGGTTAAGTTTACTTTGATAATATTGACAATATGGTCATAGGAAAGAAATCTTGCTTGACTTACTGATAGAGAAAGGTGTGATCTCATATCAGCATGAAGAAAATGATAAAAGCGTTATATCCTTGGGCATAATGAGATGTGGTCTACTAGATATTTTTTACTGTTCAATTTGTGGTTTGCAACAGAATGCAACCAGGGAATTAATCTGTATATATTTTTTTTCTTTTTCATCAACTTTTTCTATATTTTGATTTCACTAAACATTCATGAGCTAAGTCCCATTTTTTCAAAGGTAAAACCCTGCACTCTGAACATAATTTTAACCATAATGCGGATTTCAAGTTTAACGTTCATGTAGCCATCGAGCCTTGTAGCCTTTTCTGATGGTTCTCCAATGTCTTTTGGAAATAAGTTTTTCTGCTTGTGGTTGAATGTGGTAATGGACTTTTGATTTGCAGATAGACGTTTTGGGCAGAGCATATTCAGAAACATAGACAGGTCTGATCAGAGCTTCCTGAGAAGAATAAAGGAAATCGCCAATGTCCTGGAAACGTCAAGTAATTTACATTTTAGTTTTAATTGTGAAACAAATTTAGTTCCAAAGATTAGAAAATGAAGGGTTCACCCATTTTTAAATCGGTTGATCCATTTTATGTGTAAAAATAAAGGTTTACTTTTTTTCAGAAGTTAGTCAAAGTGAACCTCAAGAGACAAGATTTTAACATGTGCGTTGAAAGTTTGATAGCTGCAGGTCAAATGTTTTAACCAGTGGGCCACCTCTGATCACAGTAGACTGCTTATTTCATAGACGTTTTCTGGGAACTGCAATTTATAGGCAGAGTCTTGGAAGTAAGAGGGGTCTTCAATCTTCTTAGTAAGCTGTGGGGAAGCTTCCTTGCCAACAAACTGCCTTACAGAAAGTCACCGGTTCCTGAAACTCTGTTTAACCCTCAACGGGATTACTGATTTCTGGAACATGGCCAAACAGCAGTTGGGCAGAAAGGTCATTGGAGCTCACACACCTCTGTCTGCCCTACGGGATATGCCCTTTATGTCTTTCTTTTCATTGACCTAAGATTACATAGTTCTTGATCTTGAAGTCAAACCCATTCCAAAAAGTTTCCTTTGGTATAACTGTGTCAAAACAATATCAAAACTGAAATAAACAGAACTGGATGTTTCCAAGGAGATTGACAATATCCATGTTCCCCTAAAAAGCTCTGATGAAACCTGTCTCGATTGCAGAATATGCTGTACCTCAAATGTCTATCAGCCATTAAAAGTCCATTCCCACATTTGAAAGCAAGCATATAAACTGTGGGTCTGAAAAGATATTAGCGAACCATCGGCGAAGGCAAGTATTTCCATGGCCACATGGAGGTTAGACTTGAAATCCTCACATTGATTAAAAACATGTTCAGAATGTAGGGTTTTACCTTTGAAATGATGGAACATATTTGATTAAATTTTACTGAAATTATAGTATAGAAAATGAAAATAAAATACTCAAATTAATTCCCTGGTTACATTCTTTGTGAAAAAAAACTTCAACAGTAAAATACATCTAGTAGACCAAATCTCTGTGTGTCCCAGGATATGAAGCTTTTATCGGCTTCTTTATTTTGACCTGAGATTACACCTTATACTTTCAGTAAGTCAAGCAGTTTTTCTGCCCTGTGACCATGAGATAGAGATTCAAGAGAACTTAACCCAAAACCTTGTTTGATATCCTGCTCTAGAATGATCTTTGTAAAACATCTGATTTATTGTTGTTCAGGTTGGCTGTGATGGCCGAGTGGTTAAGGCGTTGGACTCGAAATCCAATGGGGTATCCCCACACAGGTTCAAATCCTGTTCACAGCGCTGTCTTTTACACCCACACATATGAAGGAGAAAATTAATTTCCTTTAGAGATAAATCTCTATAATACTTGGTTGAGATTTGAGCAAAAAGAAGCAAGAACTTGGGAATTTAACTGTTTAGTTCATTTTTTACACTTTTTTTATTTTAATAAAACTTTATTTGGGTCTTCAATTTACCTAAAAAGCTGTAAAGTATGCTTTTATTGGCAAATAGTTAAAAAAGAGACAGAGACAGGTCTGATCTGAGGTTTCTTGGAACATGGAAAGAAGTAGTCGGCGTCATGAGAAATATAGACCTTCACTTATTTCATATATCTTACTATTTTTGAGTCTAAGAAGAAAGACATTTATATTGTAGATGGCAGTTATTCATTTTCACAGTGATTTTAGACTTTTCTCAACCATAGATTTATAGGGATTTCCTTCTGAAGGAAGTTAACCGCATAACGACGGCCGTACGACTTAAAGCGGCGGAAAAACAGGGCACTTATTCTGTTCCGCCGCTTTAAAGCGGCGGCCCGAAAAAACCCTGTAGCGCCCCCCAGCGACCGAAAATCTCGGGGGTTTCAGCTACCGGGGGTAGCTGAGACCCCCCAGATTATGAATCGGGGTGGTTTTTTTGGACCCCGATCATGTGATCGGCGGTATACACTGTATACCGACGAACACATGAAAAAAAAAGAAATGGCCGGTAAAACTGATTTCTTTTTCATCTGACATGATCAAACATGTCAGATGAGAAAGAAATCTAAACCCCTAGTGCCCCCAAAGCCCTCGGTACCGGAGAGTCCCCCACCACCCCTACCCCCCCTCCGGAGCACTCAAAATGGCGCCGAAGCGCACAGAAAACTGCCGTCGGCGCCGTCTCTGCATTCATTTCCCTCCGATCTGAAATGATCAAACATTTCAGATCGGAGGGAAATGTCCTCCCCCTGACCCCTCCTCCGGTCCACCGGAGCCCTCTCGTCACCGGAGCCCCCTCCGGTTCTCCAGAGCCACCACCCCCCTCCCCCCTCCGGAGCGTGGAAGATGGCGGCGCACAGCGCGCGGCCGCATTCATTCTGCTCTTTCTGCCGCATGTGACACGTCACATGCGACAGAAAGGTGTCCCCAGGTCCCGCTAGGTCACTCCCCGTCACCCCTCCCCCCAGCCCCCGGTCATACGTTACCTGTCTGCTGGTGATCCGTCACGCGATCACGCCGCCTCCTTCTTCAATGCTGGCGGTGCATGCGCAGACAGCGGCTGTCAGCTGGATCCCTGCAAGCAGGGACCCTGACGTCGCTGCTGCACAGGCTCCACTGTGGACCGGGGGAGGGTGAGTGCGGTAATCTGCAGTCACACTCCTCACATGGAGAGACTGCTGTTCCAGAAAATGGGGGGTACGTTCTGTGAGCATGCCCCTCATATTCTGGAATGAGGTTACTGCAGGTCACTCTGCCCTAGGTTGGACCGGAGCAGTGTGAGTGCAGTATTCTCAGATTACTGCACCCACACTGCTCATGGAGAGCTTGCTCTTCCAGAAAATGGGGGATACGTTCCCTGAACGTGCCCCCCATATTCTAGAAGATCCAGAGTCGGCGTGGGACCTCCAAAATGGATTACAGCGACCGGAATTTCTTTATTTTCAATAAAGTGGTAAAAGAGGAATGTTTCGGGGAGTTTTTTTTTCAAATACATTTTTTTTTTGTCTTTATTTTTTTCTATTACTTGACTGGGTTAGTAATGTCGGGTATCTGTTCAGATGCCGTGACATCACTAACCCCAGGGCTTGATGCTAGGTGACATTACAGCTGGTATCAACCCCATATATTACCCCGTCTGCCACCGCACCAGGGCGCGGGATGAGCTGGGGCGAAGCGCCAGGATTGGCGCATCTAATGGATGTGCCACTTCTGGGGCGGCTGCGGCCTGCTATTTTTAGGCTGGGAAGAGTCCAATAACCATGGCTCTTCCCACCCTGAGAATACCAGACCCCAGCTGTCCGCTTCACCTTGGCTGGTGATCTAATTTGGGGGGGGACCCCACGTTTTTTTTTTTTTTAAAAAAACGCCTGGGGAGGCCTCCAATTGATCACCAGACAAGGTGAAGCTGTCAGCTGTGGTTTGCAGGCTGCAGCTGTCTGCTTTACCCTAGCTGGCTATCAAAAATAGGGGGGACCCCACGTCATTTATTTTAATTATTAATTTTTTGGGGGGCTAAATACAAGGCTAGGCACCCTTTAGTGCCACATGAAAGGCACTAAAGGGCGCCAGCTTAGAATATGCAGGGGGTGGGATGTTATATATGTTTGACATCTATCCATTCATCCATTGTAGCATTTTAGGCTGTGTGCCCACAATCAGGGTTTGCAGCGTTTTGGGGGCAGAGTATTTTCCCTGCATCCATAACGCTGCATTGTGCAGTAGAAGCACAGTGGAAGGATTTTTAGAAATCCCGTGCCCACTGTGCTTCTCTTCTCCGCAGCATAAACCGACCTGTGGTGCAGCTTCCCGAGCCTCAGCATGTCAATTTATGCTGCGGAGACAAGAGTGTTCTCTGCAGGTAGCATAGAGCTCCACAGCGGCCTGAACCCAAATCGTGGGCATGGGCAGCTGCGTTCTCCCGTGGACAACACTCACATCTCTGCAGGAAGGCTGACACTGTGTACTGGACGCCGTGTCGCTGGATCATGGCCACATAGCCTAACAGTGAGACATTTGTTGCTACAGCAACATTTTTGTGAAGTACCTGTGGATTCAAAATGCTTACTATACTCCTGAATAAAATCCAGTTTCCAAAATGGAGTCACTTGTGGGGGGTTTCTGCTGTATAGGTACCCAAGGGACCCTGCAAATGTGACATGGTGCCCGCAATTTATTTTAACTTTTCCAGAATTCAAATGGTGCTCCCTCCATTCCAAGCCCTCCCATTTATCCAAACAGAGGTTTTTGGCCACATGTGGGGTATCCCTGTGCTCATAAGACATTGGATAACAACCTGTGGGGTCCACGGTTTGTTGTTGTCTCTTGAAAAAGTGAGAAATTTGATGCTAAAGCAACATTTTTGTGAAAAAAATGAAAATTTTCAATATGGCAACCTAAGCTTATCAAATTCTGTGAAGTACTCGTGGATTCAAACTGCTCAATATACACCTAGATAAAAGCCTTGAGGGGTCTTGTTTCCAGAATGGAGTCACTTGTGGGGGACCGCCACTGTTTAGGCACCTCAGGGGCTCTCCAAATGCAACCTGGCGTCCGCTATTGATTCCAGCCAATTTTGCAGTCAAATGGCGCTCCTTCCCTTCCGAGCCCTGCCATGCGCCCAAACAGTTGATTTCCACCACATATAAGGTATCGACAAACTCAGGAGAAATTGCACAATAAATGTTATGCTGAATTTTTTCCTTTTACTCTACCTAGTTTAAATAACAATTTTGTGGTAAAATGTTTTTTTTTTTTTTTCATGGCTCAACGTTATAAACTTCTGTGAAGCACCTGGGGGTTCAGGGTACTCACCAAACATCTAGATAAATTCCTTGAGGGGCCTAGTTTCCAAAATGGGGTCACTTGTGTGGGGTTTATGCTGTTTAGGTACCTTAGGGGACCTCCAAATGTGACATGGTGCCTGCAATCTTTTTCAGCCAAATTTCCTTCCCAAAATTCAAATATTGCTCCTTTCGTTCCAAGCCCTCCCATTTGTCCAAACAAAGGTTTCAGACCACATGTAAGGTATCACCGCGCTCATAAAAAAGTGGTTAACAAACCTTGAGGTCAAATTTTTGGAATTACCTCTTGAAAAAGTGAGAAAATTGATGCTAAAGCAACATTTTTGAGAAAATTATTAAAATTTTCAATATGACAACGTAACGTTAACAAAATCTGTGAAGTACCTGTGGATCTAAAATGCTCACTATACCCCTAGATAGAAGCCTTTAGGGGTCTAGTTTCCAAAATGGTGTCACTTGTGAGGGATTTCTTCTGTTTAGTACCTTAGCGGACCTGTAAATGCAACATGGTGCCCGCAATCTATTTCAGCCAAATTTGCTTTCCAAAATTCAAATATTGCTCCTTCTGTTCCGAGCTCTCCCATTTGTCCAAACAGAGGTTTCTGACCACATGTGGGGTATCGGCGCACTCATAAGAAAGTGGGGAACAAGTTTTGGGGTCCATTTTGTTGTGTTATTTCTTCTAAAAGGGAATAAATTTGGGTTAGAGCAACATTTTTAGGTAAAATTTAATTTTTGCTTTTTTTCATTCCACATTGCTTTTGTTCATGTGAAGCACCTGAAGGGTTAATAAACTTCTTGAATGTGGTTTTGAGTACTTTGGGGGGTGCAGTTTTTAGAATGGTGTCACTTTTGGGTATTTTCTGTCATCTAGGCTTATTGAAGTCACTTCAAATGTGATGTGGTCCCTAAAAAACTGGTTTTGTAAATTTTGATGTAAAAATGAGAAATTGCTGATAAACTTTGAACCCCTCTAACTTCCTAACAAAAAAAAAATTTTGTTTCCAAAATTGTGCTGATGTAAAGTAGACATGTGGGAAATGTTATTTATTAACTATTTTGTGTCACAGAAATCTCTGGTTTAACGGTATAAAAATTCAAAAGTTGAAAATTGCTACATTTTCAAAATTTTTGCCAATATTCAATTTTTTTCATAAATAAACGCAAAAAATATTGTCCTAAATTTGGTACTAACATGAAGTCCAATATGTGATGAAAAAACAATCTCAGAATCACCGGGATCCGTTGAAGCGTTCCAGAGTTATAACCACATGAAGTGACACTGGTCAGAATTGCAAAATTTGGTTTGGTTAAGGTGAAAATTAGCTCCGTCACTAAAGGGTTAAACATCTCTGTTTAATATTTATAAAATACATCGCTGTGAACAGGATTATAACCTGTGCAGGGAAAACTCCATTGGATATGAAGTCCAACGCCTTAACCACTCGGCCACCACAGCCAATCTGTACAGCAAGTTATCAGATGTTTTTGCAAAATTCACTTAAGAGTCAGGTCTAAAAGAAGGTGTTGGGTTAAGTTTACTTTGATTATATTGACAATATGGTCATAGGAAAGAAATCTTGCTTGACTTACTGATAGAGAAAGGTGTGATCTCATATCAGCATGAAGAAAATGATAAAAGCGTTATATCCTTGGGCATAATGAGATGTGGTCTACTAGATATTTTTTACTGTTCAATTTGTGGTTTGCAACAGAATGCAACCAGGGAATTAATCTGTGTATATTTTTTTTCTTTTTCATCAACTTTTTCTAGATTTTGATTTCACTAAACATTCATGAGCCAAGTCCCATTTTTTCAAAGGTAAAACCCTGCACTCTGAACATAATTTGAACCATAATGCGGATTTCAAGTTTAACGTTCATGTAGCCATCAAGCCTTGTAGCCTTTTCTGATGGTTCTCCAATGTCTTTTGGAAATAAGTTTTTCTGCTTGTGGTTGAATGTGGTAATGGACTTTTGATTTGCAGATAGACGTTTTGGGCAGAGCATATTCAGAAACATAGACAGGTCTGATCAGAGCTTCCTGAGAAGAATAAAGGAAATCGCCAATGTCCTGGAAACGTCAAGTAATTTACATTTTAGTTTTAATTGTGAAACAAATTTAGTTCCAAAGATTAGAAAATGAAGGGTTCACCCATTTTTAAATCGGTTGATCCATTTTATGTGTAAAAATAAAGGTTTACTTTTTTTCAGAAGTTAGTCAAAGTGAACCTCAAGAGACAAGATTTTAACATGTGCGTTGAAAGTTTGATGGCTGCAAGTCCAATGTTTTAACCAGTGGGCCACCTCTGATCACAGTAGACTGCTTATTTCATAGACTTTTTCTGGGAACTGCAATTTATAGGCAGAGTCTTGGAAGTAAGAGGGGTCTTCAATCTGCTTAGTAAGCTGTGGGGAAGCTTCCTTGCCAACAAACTGCCTTACAGAAAGTCACCGGTTCCTGAATCTCTGTTTAACCCCCAACGGGATTACTGATTTCTGGAACATGGCCAAACAGCAGTTGGGCAGAAAGGTCATTGGAGCTCACACACCTCTGTCTGCCCTACGGGATATGCCCTTTATGTCTTTATTTCCATTGACCTAAGATTACATAGTTCTTGATCTTGAAGTCAAAACCATTCCAAAAAGTTTCCTTTGGTATAACTGTGTCAAAACAATATCAAAACTGAAATAAACAGAACTGGATGTTTCCAAGGAGATTGACAATATCCATGTTCCCCTAAAAAGCTCTGATGAAACCTTTCTCGATTGCTGAATATTCTGTACCTCAAACGTCTATCAGCCATTAAAAGTCCATTCCCACATTTGAAAGCAAGCATATAAACTGTGGGTCTGAAAATATATTAGAGAACCATCGGCGAAGGCAAGTATTTCCATGGCCACATGGATGTTAGACTTGAAATCCTCACATTGATTCAAAACATGTTCAGAATGTAGGGTTTTACCTTTGAAATGATGGAACATATTTGATTAAATTTTACTGAAATTATAGTATAGAAAAAGAAAATAAAATACTCAAATTAATTCCCTGGTTACATTCTTTGTGAAAAAAAACTTCAACAGTAAAATACATCTAGTAGACCAAATCTCTGTGTGTCCCAGGATATGAAGCTTTTATCGGCTTTTTTATATTGACCTGAGATTACACCTTATACTTTCAGTAAGTCAAGCAGTTTTTCTGCCCTGTGAGCATGAGATAGAGATTCAAGAGAACTTAACCCAAAACCTTGTTTTATGTCCTGCTCTAGAATGATCTTTGTAAAACATCTGATTTATTGTTGTTCAGGTTGGCTGTGATGGCCGAGTGGTTAAGGCGTTGGACTCGAAATCCAATGGGGTCTCCCCACACAGGTTCAAATCCTGTTCACAGCGCTGTCTTTTACACCCACACATATGAAGGAGAAAATTAATTTCCTTTAGAGATAAATCTCTATAATACTATGGTTGAGATTTGAGCAAAAAGAAGCAAGAAACTTGGGAATTTAACTGTTTAGTTCATTTTTTACACTTTTTTTATTTTAATAAAACTTTATTAGAGTCTTCAATTTACTTAAAAAGCTCTAAAGTATGCTTTTATTGGCAAATAGTTAAAAAAGAGACAGAGACTGGTCTGATCCAAGGTTTCTTGGAACATGGAAAGAAGTAGTCGGCGTCATGAGAAATATTGACCTTCACTTATTTCATATATCTTACTATTTTTGAGTCTAACAAGAAAGACATTTGTATTGTAGATGGCAGTTATTCATTTGCACAATGATTTTAGACTTTTCTCAACCATAGATTTATAGGGATTTCCTTCTGAAGGAAGTTAAACATCTCTGTTTAATATTTATGAAATTCATCGCTGTGGACAGGATTATAACCTGTGCAGGGAAAACCCCATTGGATATCAAGTCCAACGCCTTAACCACTCGGCCACCACAGCTAATCTGTACAGCAAGTTATCAGATGTTTTTACAAAATTCACTTAAGAGTCAGGTCTAAAAGAAGGTGTTGGGTTAAGTTTACTTTGATTATATTGACAATATGGTCATAGGAAAGAAATCTTGCTTGACTTACTGATAGAGAAAGGTGTGATCTGATATCAGCATGAAGAAAATGATAAAAGCATTATATCTTTGGGCATAATGAGATGTGGTCTACTAGATATTTTTTACTGTTCAATTTGTGGTTTGCAACAGAATGCAACCAGGGAATTTATCTGTATATATTTTTTTTTTTTTTTCATCTACTTTTTCTATATTTTGATTTCACTAAACATTCATGAGCTAAGTCCCATTTTTTCAAAGGTAAAATCCTGCACTCTGAACATAATTTGAACCATAATGCGGATTTCAAGTTTAACGTTCATGTAGCCATCGAGCCTTGTAGCCTTTTCTGATGGTTCTCCAATGTCTTTGGGAAATAAGTTTTTCTGCTTGTGGTTGAATGTTGGAATGGACTTTTGATTTGCAGATAGACGTTTTGGGCAGAGCATATTCAGAAACATAGACAGGTCTGATCAGAGCTTCCTGAGAAGAATAAAGGAAATCGCCAATGTCCTGGAAACGTCAAGTAATTTACATTTTAGTTTTAATTGTGAAACAAATTTAGACCCAAAGATTAGAAAATGAAGGGTTCACCCATTTTTAAATCGGTTGATCCATTTTATGTGTAAAAATAAAGGTTTACTTTTTTTCAGAAGTTAGTCAAAGTGAACCTGAAGAGCCAAGATTTTAACATGTGCGTTGAAAGTTTGATGGCTGCAAGTCCAATGTTTTAACCAGTGGGCCACCTCTGATCACAGTAGACTGCTTATTTCATAGACTATTTTTGGGAACTGCAATTTATAGGCAGAGTCTTGGAAGTAAGAGGGGTCTTCAATCTGCTTAGTAAGCTGTGGGGAAGCTTCCTTGCCAACAAACTGCCTTACAGAAAGTCACCGGTTCCTGAAACTCTGTTTAACCCTCAACGGGATTACTGATTTCTGGAATATGGCCAAACAGCAGTTGGGCAGAAAGGTCAATGGAGCTCACACACCTCTGTCTGCCCTACGGGATATGCCCTTTATGTCTTTCTTTTCATTGACCTAAGATTACATAGTTCTTGATCTTGAAGTCAAACCCATTCCAAAAAGTTTCCTTTGGTATAACTGTGTCAAAATAATATCAAAACTGAAATAAACAGAACTGGATGTTTCCAAGGAGATTGACAATATCCATGTTCCCCTAAAAAGCTCTGATGAAACCTGTCTCGATTGCTGAATATGCTGTACCTCAAACGTCTATCAGCCATTAAAAGTCCATTCCCACATTTGAAAGCAAGCATATAAACCGTGGGTCTGAAAAGATATTAGAGAACCATCGGCGAAGGCAAGTATTTCCATGGCCACATGGATGTTAGACTTGAAATCCTCACATTGATTCAAAACATGTTCAGAACGTAGGGTTTTACCTTTGAAATTATGGAACATATTTGATTAAATTTTACTGAAATTATAGTATAGAAAAAGAAAATAAAATACTCAAGTTAATTCCCTGGTTACATTCTTTGTGAAAAAAATTTTCAACAGTAAAATACATCTAATAGACCAAATCTCTGTGTGTCCCAGGATATGAAGCTTTTATTGGCTTCTTTATATTGACCTTAGATTACACCTTATACTTTCAGTAAGTCAAGCAGTTTTTCTGCCCTGTGACCATGAGATAGAGATTCAAGAGAACTTAACCCAAAACCTTGTTTTATGTCATGCTCTAGAATGATCTTTGTAAAACATCTGATTTATTGTTCTTCAGGTTGGCTGTGATGGCCGAGTGGTTAAGGCGTTGGACTCGAAATCCAATGGGGTCTCCCCACACAGGTTCAAATCCTGTTCACAGCGCTGTCTTTTACACCCACACATATGAAGGAGAAAATTAATTTCCTTTAGAGATAAATCTCTATAATACTATGGTTGAGATTTGAGCAAAAAGAAGCAAAAAACTTGGGAATTTAACTGTTTAGTTCATTTTTTACACTTTTTATTTTAATAAAACTTTATTTGGGTCTTCAATTTACTTAAAAAGCTGTAAAGTATGCTTTTATTGGCAAATAGTTAAAAAAGAGACAGAGACAGGTCTGATCTGAGGTTTCTTGGAACATGGAAAGAAGTAGTCGGCGTCATGAGAAATATAGACCTTCACTTATTTCATATATCTTACTATTTTTGAGTCTAACAAGAAAGACATTTGTATTGTAGATGGCAGTTATTCATTTTCACAATGATTTTAGACTTTTCTCAACCATAGATTTATAGGGATTTCCTTCTGAAGGAAGTTAAACATCTCTGTTTAATATTTATAAAATACATCGCTGGGAACAGGATTATAACCTGTGCAGGGAAAACCCCATTGGATATCAAGTCCAACGCCTTAACCACTCGGCCACGACAGCCAATCTGTACAGCAAGTTATCAGATGTTTTTGCAAAATTCACTTAAGAGTCAGGTCTAAAAGAAGGTGTTGGGTTAAGTTTACTTTGATTATATTGACAATATGGTCATAGGAAAGAAATCTTGCTTGACTTACTGATAGAGAAAGGTGTGATCTCATATCAGCATGAAGAAAATGATAAAAGCGTTATATCCTTGGGTATAATGGGATGTGGTCTACTAGATATTTTTTACTGTTCAATTTATGGTTTGCAACAGAATGCAACCAGGGAATTAATCTGTATATATTTTTTTTCTTTTTCATCAACTTTTTCTATATTTTGATTTCACTAAACATTCATGAGCTAAGTCTCATTTTTTCAAAGGTAAAACCCTGCACTCTGAACATAATTTGAACCATAATGCGGACTTCAAGTTTAACGTTCATGTAGCCATCGAGCCTTGTAGCCTTTTCTGATGGTTCTCCAATGCCTTTTGGAAATAAGTTTTTCTGCTTGTGGTTGAATGTGGGAATGGACTTTTGATTTGCAGAGAGACGTTTTGGGCAGAGCATATTCAGAAACATAGACAGGTCTGATCAGAGCTTCCTGAGAAGAATAAAGGAAATCGCCAATGTCCTGGAAACATCAAGTAATTTACATTTTAGTTTTAACTGTGAAACAAATTTAGTTCCAAAGATTAGAAAATGAAGGGTTCACCCATTTTTAAATCGGTTGATCCATTTTATGTGTAAAAATAAAGGTTTACTTTTTTTCAGAAGTTAGTCAAAGTGAACCTCAAGAGACAAGATTTTAACATGTGCGTTGAAAGTTTGATGGCTGCAAGTCCAATGTTTTAACCAGTGGGCAACCTCTGATCACAGTACACTGCTTATTTCATAGAATTTTTCTGGGAACTGCAATTTATAGGCAGAGTCTTGGAAGTAAGAGGGGTCTTCAATCTGCTTAGTAAGGTGTGGGGAAGCTTCCTTGCCAACAAACTGCCTTACAGAAAGTCACCAGTTCCTGAAACTCTGTTTAACCCTCAACGGGATTACTGATTTCTGGAACATGGCCAAACAGCAGTTGGGCAGAAAGGTCATTGGAGCTCACACACCTCTGTCTGCCCCACGGGATATGCCCTTTATGTCTTTCTTTTCATTGACCTAAGATTACATAGTTCTTGATCTTGAAGTAAAACCCATTCCAAAAAGTTTCCTTTGGTATAACTGTGTCAAAACAATATCAAAACTGAAATAAACAGAACTGGATGTTTCCAAGGAGATTGACAATATCCATGTTCCCCTAAAAAGCTCTGATGAAACCTGTCTCGATTGCTGAATATGCTGTACCTCAAACGTCTATCAGCCATTAAAAGTCCATTCCCACATTTGAAAGCAAGCATATAAACTGTGGGTCTGAAAAGATATTAGAGAACCATCGGCGAAGGCAAGTATTTCCATGGCCATATGGATGTTAGACTTGAAATCCTCACATTGATTCAAAACATGTTCAGAATGTAGGGTTTTACCTTTGAAATGATGGAACATATTTGATTAAATTTTACTGAAATTATAGTATAGAAAAAGAAAATAAAATACTCAAATTAATTCCTAGGTTACATTCTTTGTGAAAAAAAACTTCAACAGTAAAATACATCTAGTAGACCAAATCTTTGTGTGTCCCAGGATATGAAGCTTTTATCGGCTTCTTTATATTGACCTGAGATTACACCTTATACTTTCAGTAAGTCAAGCAGTTTTTCTGCCCTGTGACCATGAGATCGAGATTCAAGAGAACTTAACCCAAAACCTTGTTTTATGTCCTGCTCTAGAATGATCTTTGTAAAACATCTGATTTATTGTTGTTCAGGGTGGCTGTGATGGCCGAGTGGTTAAGGCGTTGGACTCGAAATCTAATAGGGTCTCCACACACAGGTTCAAATCCTGTTCACAGCGCTGTCTTTTACACCCACACATATGAAGGAGATAATTATTTTCCTTTAGAGATAAATCTCTATAATACTATGGTTGAGATTTGAGCAAAAAGAAGCAAGAAACTTGGGAATTTAACTGTTTAGTTCATTTTTTTACACTTTTTTTAATTTTAATAAAACTTTATTTGGGTCTTCAATTTACTTAAAAAGCTGTAAAGTATGCTTTCATTGGCAAATAGTTAAAAAAGAGACAGAGACAGGTCTGATCTGAGGTTTCTTGGAACATGGAAAGAAGTAGTCGGCGTCATGAGAAATATAGACCTTCACTTATTTCATATATCTTACCATTTTTGAGTCTAACAAGAAAGACATTTGTATTGTAGATGGCAGTTATTCATTTGCACAATGATTTTAGACTTTTCTCAACCATAGATTTATAGGGATTTCCTTCTGAAGGAAGTTAAACATCTTTGTTTAATATTTATAAAATACATCGCTGTGAACAGGATTATAACCTGTGCAGGGAAAACCCCATTGGATATCAAGTCCAACGCCTTAACCTCTCGTCCACCACAGCCAATCTGTACAGTAAGTTATCAGATGTTTTTGCAAAATTCACTTAAGAGTCAGGTCTAAAAGAAGGTGTTGGGTTAAGTGTACTTTGATTATATTGACAATATGGTCATAGGAAAGAAATCTTGCTTGACTTACTGATAGAGAAAGGTGTGATCTCATATCAGCATGAAGAAAATGATAAACGCGTTATATCCTTGGGCATAATGAGATGTGGTCTACTAGATATTTTTTACTGTTCAATTTGTGGTTTGCAACAGAATGCAACCAGGGAATTAATCTGTATATATTTTTGTTCTTTTTCATCAACTTTTTCTATATTTTGATTTCACTAAACATTCATGAGCTAAGTCCCATTTTTTCAAAGGTAAAACCCTGCACTCTGAACATAATTTGAACCATAATGCGGATTTCAAGTTTAACGTTCATGTAGCCATCGAGCCTTGTAGCCTTTTCTGATGGTTCTCCAATGTCTTTTGGAAATAAGTTTTTCTGCTTGTGGTTGAATGTGGGAATGGACTTTTGATTTGCAGATAGACGTTTTGGGCAGAGCATATTCAGAAACATAGACAGGTCTGATCAGAGCTTCCTGAGAAGAATAAAGGAAATCGCCAATGTCCTGGAAACGTCAAGTAATTTACATTTTAGTTTTAATTGTGAAACAAATTTAGACCCAAAGATTAGAAAATGAAGGGTTCACCAATTTTTAAATCGGTTGATCCATTTTATGTGTAAAAATAAAGGTTTACTTTTTTTCAGAAGTTAGTCAAAGTGAACCTCAAGAGACAAGATTTTAACATGTGCCTTGAAAGTTTGATGGCTGCAAGTCCAATGTTTTAACCAGTGGGCCACCTCTTATCACAGTAGACTGCTTATTTCATAGACTTTTTCTGGGAACTGCAATTTATAGGCAGAGTCTTGGAAGTAAGAGGGGTCTTCAATCTGCTTAGTAAGCTGTGGGGAAGCTTCCTTGCCAACAAACTGCCTTACAGAAAGTCACCGGTTCCTGAAACTCTGTTTAACCCTCAACAGGATTACTGATTTCTGGAAAATGGCCAAACAGCAGTTGGGCAGAAAGGTCATTGGAGCTCACACACCTCTGTCTGCCTTACGGGATATGCCCTTTATGTCTTGATTTTCATTGACCTAAGATTACATAGTTCTTGATCTTGAAGTCAAATCCATTCCAAAAAGTTTCCTTTGGTATAACTGTGTCAAAACAATATCAAAAATTGAAATAAACAGAACTGGATGTTTCCAAGGAGATTGACAATATCCATGTTCCCCTAAAAAGCTCTGATGAAACCTGTCTCAATTGCTGAATATGCTGTACCTCAAATGTCTATCAGCCAATAAAAGTCCATTCCCACATTTGAAAGCAAGCATATAAACTGTGGGTCTGAAAAGATATTAGAGAACCATCGGAGAAGGCAAGTATTTCCATGGCCACATGGATGTTAGACTTGAAATCCTCACATTGATTCAAAACATGTTCAGAATGTAGGGTTTTCCCTTTGAAATGATGGAACATATTTGATTAAATTTTACTGAAATATAGTATAGAAAAAGAAAATAAAATACTCAAATTAATTCCCTGGTTACATTCTTTGTGAAAAAAAACTTCAACAGTAAAATACATCTAGTAGACCAAATCTCTGTGTGTCCCAGGATATGAAGCTTTTATCGGCTTCTTTATATTGACCTGAGATTACACCTTATACTTTCAGTAAGTCAAGCAGTTTTTCTGCCCTGTGACCATGAGATAGAGATCCAAGAGAACTTAACCCAAAACCTTGTTTGATGTCCTGCTCTAGAATGATCTTTGTAAAACATCTGATTTATTGTTGTTCAGGTTGGCTGTGATGGCCGAGTGGTTAAGGCGTTGGACTCGAAATCCAATGGGGTCTCCCCACACAGGTTCAAATCCTGTTCACCATGCTGTCTTTTACACCCACACATATGAAGGATAAAATTAATTTCCTTTAGAGATAAATCTCTATAATACTATGGTTGAGATTTGAGCAAAAAGAAGCAAGAAACTTGGGAATTTAACTGTTTAGTTCATTTTTTACACTTTTTTATTTTAATAAAACTTTATTTGGGTCTTCAATTTACTTAAAAAGCTGTAAAGTATGCTTTTATTGGCAAATAGTTAAAAAAGAGACAGAGAGAGGTCTGATCTGAGGTTTCTTGGAACATGGAAAGAAGTAGTCGGCGTCATGAGAAATATAGACCTTCACTTATTTCATATATCTTACTATTTTTGAGTCTAACAAGAAAGACATTTGTATTGTAGATGGCAGTTATTCATTTGCACAATGATTTTAGACTTTTCTCAACCATAGATTATTAGGGATTTCCTTCTGTAGGAAGTTAAACATCTCTGTTTAATATTTATTTTTGATATAAAGGGCTGGAAGAACCGGGTTTGATGCCGCGCTAAAAACCACGAGCAAGTGTTAATTAAAATTATCCTCTTTTATTTAGATCATTCCTACGCGTTTCAGAGGCTCCTCTGCCTCCTTCCTCAGGGAAAAGAATCTTACAGACAGAGAGGGTTTATCCTTATGAAGTAGCGAAACAGAAAAAAACCAATCATGACATCATCATTACATATGTTCCTGTGCGATGACTCATTGCCTCGTGGAGTAAAGCTATGTTATGATACATACAACAATGATTTTAAAATATTACTCATAAGAGACAATGAACATTATTAAAGAGTAAAATGAATGAAAAATAAAAATAAAAATAAAAATTAAAAATTCTTATTTGAATAAATGTTTGTCTGAGTTTCATTTAAAAAAATGGTCTTTATATGTATATGAACAAATGGAGAAGTTATTTTATATTTTATTTATTTATTTTATTTATTTATTTTATTTTCTTTTGTATATATAAGGAAAGGAAAAAGTTCTTATTTATGTATGAGAATGTATATGTGAAAAGAATGAACTGAGGAAAAGAGGATTATTTCCCGTATCCAAGGCAGATTCAAACCCATAGATTTGTGTCTGTGTTCTCATGCGCTATTAAACTACCAATGCTCCATATGACTTGGTGTTGAGAACAAACACCGGTAAACTCCTGGATGATTAGGAGATTAGAAAAAGGTGTATATTTAAGAAATTCAAAAGTATAGAAAGATTCAAGTTTGTGACATGCTATTAAGTATATATGGAATTCAGTATATATAAGATTGTGAAGATTTATTACATTGCCTTCTAAAGGAAATATATCTGATATAGTTCAGATTAACGATATGTGATGGTGTATTTATAAAAATATAATAATGAGTGATGTTAATCGATATGATTCCATTATGGGGGATGACATAAAAAAAATGAGTATGCAAGTTTAGAAATAGAAATGAAGAGCGAAAAACTGTGATGCACATACGTGAAAAGACAATTTCTCTGTCTGGAAGGGTGAAGTGAGTTCAGGCCGTGGGAAAAAATGGACCGCGCATGATCATAATATATATAAGGAGCAAGTTCCTCACTGAAGGGGGTGATGTGAGGTCAGACCATGGGAAAGGAAATAAGTGCATAAAGTGCCAATTCATAAAAGGAACAAGATGTTGGAGATAATGAGAAGGGGTGTGAAAGGTATTAGCCGGCAATAAGAAGTCGGGGAGTGGAATCTAATTGGATTACAAACCCATGTGAATATTAGAATATATGACAATTGTGAATATCAATATGGGATGTGACACAAAAATTACGAGCAAAGGTATAAAATAAACATAGGGATCTCTGTACAGAACAACTATACATACATACATATCAACACATATATATGTATATGTGTATACACATGCGTGTATATCTATACGAAATCAGGAAAATTACTGAAGGTCTAGAGAAGAATTTAGAATAAGGATACAAATATATAAAAATATGAAAAAAATATATATATATAATAAATATACCCTGATTATACAATAAAGATATGTGAATGTGTATAAAAATATGAAAATATATCAATATAAAGATATAGTAAAAATATATATTAAGCAAACAAGATAAAAAATTCATGAAAGTGTCTGAAAACAGGACAAATATGTATTCTCCCAAGAAATATATATATATATATATATATATATAAAAAATATGCATAATATGTGAAAAAGGTAAAAACTGAAGTTTTGAAATAAGAATGGATTAAATTATAAATAAACCTATGAGCACTTGGGAATGTTTGGAAACATAAATGCTTACAGTTACAATAAAAACATACACTATAAAAGCATAATTCATCAAAAATAATGAAATTTCTAAGGGAAAATAATTATAAATATATAAAATTCTTTTTGAAAATCCTTATTAAAATTATTTTTTAAAAAACTTTTTCAGAAAAATATATATAATAGGATATATGATAGGATGATAACACTAAAAACAAGAGGAAGCTGTGAGAAACGATGTCAGTTAAGAACCTAAACATGACACATAGAATAGATCAGCTACCCGAGGAAATTGTGTATGATCTTAGCATTAAAGATAAAACATGGGGATGCAGAGGCGGTAGTTAATAGAACAGATCAGTCACTTCGTTTAAGCCAAAGGGCTTCAGTGTATTTAACCTGTGTATCCAAAACGTTTCCTTTCTGCTAAGGACCTCTGCTCTATCCTTCACACTTATGGGAATCTGTTCTATGGGTGTTTTTTGAAATCTAAACTTTTATTGTGAAAAATTGTACAATGTTTAGATAAACCATGTTGTAAAAAACCTGTTCTTATATTGTAGCGATGAGAGTTCAGCCTATTGTGGAGTGCCTGAGATGTCCTACCCACATATTGTTTGCCGCATGAACAGTCAACCAGGTATATAACATGGTCAGACTGGCATGTTAGACGATTATTGATTTTGAAATTTTCCGAATTCCCTAGAGAACAAAAAGTAGTCCTCCCATGGCAAATGCTCTTGCAGCATAAGCAATTTTTTGAGCCACATTTAAAAGAACCCACTAATGACACGGGATCTGGGTTCAGTATCTCAGGTTTAAGCCTGCTTGGAGCTATTATCGTTTTGATCGTAGGGGCCCGCCTGAAGGTGACCCCTGGCTTGGAGGGTAAAAAAGGCTTTAAAATGGGATCATTGAGCAAAATGCCCCAATGTTTAGCAAGGGTATCCCTTATACTGACATTATCCCCACTGTAGGTAGTAATAAAATTCAGAGCAAACTCCTGCTTCCCTTTGTCAGGTTTCAACAGTCCTTTGTCCTTCAAAACCCTCAAAGAGCAAGGATCAGAATCTCTCTTGATCAAATCAGATTGTTTAAGTTTTAAAGTCTCTTGATAAGCTCTCCGGACCAGCGTCTTAGGGTATTCTTTTTCTAGGAACCGCTCCCTTAGAACCCCTACTTGCTCTTTAAAATCACTGTCAGTGGTACAATTCCGCCTTATGCGCTTATATTGGTTTGGAGGAATATTAGATAGCCACTTCACATAATGCTCACTCCCATAGTGGATGTACCCATTGGCATCAACTTGTTTAAAAAAATTTTTTGTATGGATTTCACCATTGTTATGAAAGATGGTTAAGTCCAAAAAATTAATTTCTTCCTTATGCGTTACCGATGTAAAGGACAAACCCCAGTCATTACTATTCAAGTTGTCTAGGAAATTATTGATATCTGCAAAATCACAGTCCCAAATTATGAATAGATCGTCGATAAATCTTTTATATAATACTAAACTATCACTGAATCTGCCATTTTCTATGTGCAACATTTCAAATAATCCCATAAAAAGATTAGCATATGAGCATGCAGCTTTTGACCCCATCGCTGTGCCGACCCGCTGATGGTAAAGTTTTTCCAGAAAAGTGAAGTAATTGTTTTTGAGTATAAAACTCATGCTTTCTAAAAGAAAGTTTTTTTGGAGAGGAGGAATTCTACTATCATCTGCTAGGAAAAAAGAAAAAGAAAACAGCCCCAGGTGGTGTTGTATATTCGAGTAGAGAGATGCAACGTCTATAGTGACGAACATATAGGATTTTTTCCATGTGATTTTCTGTAAATGTTCAATGAGATGGGATGAATCTCTGAGATGGCTGTTAAGGGTTAATACATGAGGCTGCATCAACAGGTCAACATAATGTGCTAAATTAGCTGTTAGAGAATTAATGCCTGAGATGATAGGCCTGCCCGGGGGGTTATACAAATTTTTATGAGTTTTAGGGAGATGGTAAAAGAAAGCCATTGTTGGATTTCTTATTTGTAGGAATTTCTTTTCAGTTGAATTCAGTATATATGAATCGACTGCACTTTGGATCAAAATTTTATAGGCTGTAATGGCAGTATTATAGTTATCATTACTTACAACTTCATAATACAATGGATCAGAAAGGATCCTGAGTGCCTCGTTAATGTAATCCACCTTGTTCTGAATGACTATTCCTCCTCCCTTATCTGCTGCTCGAATAACGATGTTTCCATTGGTTTTGAGTTTGTTTAGAGCTTTTCTTTCCTTTTGTGACAGGTTTTGTTTGAAGAATTTCTTTTGATTGACAGTTTTTTTTAAATCCGTTAACACCAGGTCACAAAAAGTCTTTAAAAAATGCCCCTGGCTCGCTAATGGATAAAATTTGGATTTGGCTTTAACAGCAGTATGACAGTATGGGCATGACTCTGTGGTAGCGATGGGAACAGTGTCACCTTTCAAGAGAAAGTGTCTCTTAAGTGTCAATTTCCTAATATAATTTTGAACATCTAGAAAAAGATCAAAGTCCTTGGATCTAGATGATGGACAAAAAGATAAACCCTTATTTAAAACTTGGATTTCAACTTTATCAAGAATGTGATCAGATAGATTAAATATATTTCTATTTTTGGTGGTACCATTAATTTCCTGAGGATTATGGATATGGGCATTAAAATTCTTCTTTCGGTTTTTAGTTTTTTTCAGCAGGTCTTTCTCTCTTTTTTGCTGTAATTTAGATCCTGCTCTGACTCCTCTAAAGAGTTTTTTCTTTTTTTGGTTGACGATTTTAAGGCTAAAAAATCAGTCAAAGTATTTGTTTTTTGGCTTTTAACTGAAGGTAAAAAAGGAACCAAAGGTTCTGACATATTTGTATTGTCAATCACTATTTTATCTGTTGCCATTGGTATATTAATTGGGGCTATCGGCATTTGTGTATTTGGTAGTGAGACGTCGTCATTATGAATGGAAAGATTCAATAAATCAATAAAGTCGGTATCTTGAGTATTTTCTGTATTGGTATAAACCACTGGATCAATTAGTGCCCTTTCCTTTCTAATCCTCTCTATTTGGAGCCTGATTTTGGCTAAATGTGCTTGAATCTCATCCGGATTGAGGGAAGAGGAGTTAGAGGGGAGTGAATTGGTATCATTTTTAGAGGTCGGGGGGTCGATAGTAGGAGTTATCTTATTTATTTTCTGTCTAGAAATGTTAGCTTGCAAGAAAACTTCATCAGCAAGCTGGTCTATTTTATCTTGTGGTTTTGATGATTTATTAGAATTAGATGTAATGTTTGGGACTTGGAATTCTGGACTTGGAACCTGAGATGTCGAAATATTGATATTGGAATCTGTAGTGGTGCTCAGCCGAGCTCTATTCTGTTTATGAAACTTACTGTTCACAAAACTTTTACTACTGTTATGATTATTATTGGTAGAGGAGCTGTATCTCCTGAAACTATTAGTCCTGGGTGGGAAAAGCAATTTCTCACCTGGAGGATTAGATCTGGCCTGATGACTATCTTGCCTGTCTCTTTGAAGCTTTTTAGACTTCCTGATGATGGTGTCATGTTCTAATTGTAACAGGCGTGTGTTGAGGGCCGAATTCAAACTTTTATAATCAGGATGCAATGCAAAGGTAGAAAGTTCTTCATATAATCCTGCAATTTTTACCGTGGAATCTACAGCAATGTTAGTTCGTTTTTCATGTAAACATTGTAGCATACCTCTCATGCAGTCTTTAAAGATGATATCCCATTTAGCTGAAAAAGTTTCATCCTGTGGAAAAGGGGATTCACGCTTGACTTGGAATCCTCTTGGACATAATCCTTCCTCTAGATAAATAGTTAAGAACCTGGCATCCAGGCTATAATGTAGTTCTACTTTCATATGGTCTTCTAAAACATGAAAGAGTTTCCTCATGAGGATAGTGTCTTCCTCTGAGAAGGAAGTACCCAAATCCATATTGGCTTCTGTGGTGCTGTCAATCGGTGTACCAACCGTCTGGAGGATCAATCTCTCTCTGGACGATAGCCGATTGCTGTAGTAATCCATATTGCTGGGAACGCAAAAACCCTCTGCAGCCGAATCTCCACAATAAAGGGGTCTTGGTCCAGAAGCCAGAACCCGGACAGGAAAGTGCTGTAGATAGGGGAGAAAAAGGCGCAATAGGGTTTTACCCGGTTTATAAAGGGAAAAAGGGTAAAGACAGTGCACTCACCTGGCCGGGTTGTGCCAGTCACAACCCCTTTGTTAGCGTGGATGAGCGCTTGGGTGGTTCAGCAGCGGCCCCGTTGTGGATGAATATTTTTGATATAAAGGGCTGGAAGAACCGGGTTTGATGCCGCGCTAAAAACCACGAGCAAGTGTTAATTAAAATTATCCTCTTTTATTTAGATCATTCCTACGCGTTTCAGAGGCTCCTCTGCCTCCTTCCTCAGGGAAAAGAATCTTACAGACAGAGAGGGTTTATCCTTATGAAGTAGCGAAACAGAAAAAAACCAATCATGACATCATCATTACATATGTTCCTGTGCGATGACTCATTGCCTCGTGGAGTAAAGCTATGTTATGATACATACAACAATGATTTTAAAATATTACGCATAAGAGACAATGAACATTATTAAAGAGTAAAATGAATGAAAAATAAAAATAAAAATAAAAATTAAAAATTCTTATTTGAATAAATGTTTGTCTGAGTTTCATTTAAAAAAATGGTCTTTATATGTATATGAACAAATGGAGAAGTTATTTTATATTTTATTTATTTATTTTATTTATTTATTTTATTTTCTTTTGTATATATAAGGAAAGGAAAAAGTTCTTATTTATGTATGAGAATGTATATGTGAAAAGAATGAACTGAGGGAAAGAGGATTATTTCCCGTATCCGAGGCAGATTCAAACCCATAGATTTGTGTCTGTGTTCTCATGCGCTATTAAACTACCAATGCTCCATATGACTTGGTGTTGAGAACAAACACCGGTAAACTCCTGGATGATTAGGAGATTAGAAAAAGGTGTATATTTAAGAAATTTTTTTTACAACATGGTTTATCTAAACATTGTACAATTTTTCACAATAAGAGTTTAGATTTCAAAATAACACCAATAGAACAGATTCCCATAAGTGTGAAGGATAGAGCAGAGGTCCTTAGCAGAAAGGAAACGTTTTGGATACACAGGTTAAATACACTGAAGCCCTTTGGCTTAAACGAAGTGACTGATCTGTTCTATTAACTACCGCCTCTGCATCCCCATGTTTTATCTTTAATGCTAAGATCATACACAATTTCCTCGGGTAGCTGATCTATTCTATGTGTCATGTTTAGGTTCTTAACTGACATCGTTTCTCACAGCTTCCTCTTGTTTTTAGTGTTATCATCCTATCATATATCCTATTATATATATTTTTCTGAAAAAGTTTTTTAAAAAATAATTTTAATAAGGATTTTCAAAAAGAATTTTATATATTTATAATTATTTTCCCTTAGAAATTTCATTATTTTTGATGAATTATGCTTTTATAGTGTATGTTTTTATTGTAACTGTAAGCATTTATGTTTCCAAACATTCCCAAGTGCTCATAGGTTTATTTATAATTTAATCCATTCTTATTTCAAAACTTCAGTTTTTACCTTTTTCACATATTATGCATATTTTTTATATATATATATATATATATATATATTTCTTGGGAGAATACATATTTGTCCTGTTTTCAGACACTTTCATGAATTTTTTATCTTGTTTGCTTAATATATATTTTTACTATATCTTTATATTGATATATTTTCATATTTTTATACACATTCACATATCTTTATTGTATAATCAGGGTATATTTATTATATATATATATTTTTTTCATATTTTTATATATTTGTATCCTTATTCTAAATTCTTCTCTAGACCTTCAGTAATTTTCCTGATTTCGTATAGATATACACGCATGTGTATACACATATACATATATATGTGTTGATATGTATGTATGTATAGTTGTTCTGTACAGAGATCCCTATGCTTATTTTATACCTTTGCTCGTAATTTTTGTGTCACATCCCATATTGATATTCACAATTGTCATATATTCTAATATTCACATGGGTTTGTAATCCAATTAGATTCCACTCCCCGACTTCTTATTGCCGGCTAATACCTTTCACACCCCTTCTCATTATCTCCAACATCTTGTTCCTTTTATGAATTGGCACTTTATGCACTTATTTCCTTTCCCATGGTCTGACCTCACATCACCCCCTTCAGTGAGGAACTTGCTCCTTATATATATTATGATCATGCGCGGTCCATTTTTTCCCACGGCCTGAACTCACTTCACCCTTCCAGACAGAGAAATTGTCTTTTCACGTATGTGCATCACAGTTTTTCGCTCTTCATTTCTATTTCTAAACTTGCATACTCATTTTTTTTTATGTCATCCCCCATAATGGAATCATATCGATTAACATCACTCATTATTATATTTTTATAAATACACCATCACATATCGTTAATCTGAACTATATCAAATATATTTCCTTTAGAAGGCAATGTAATAAATCTTCACAATCTTATATATACTGAATTCCATATATACTTAATAGCATGTCACAAACTTGAATCTTTCTATACTTTTGAATTTCTTAAATATACACCTTTTTCTAATCTCCTAATCATCCAGGAGTTTACCGGTGTTTGTTCTCAACACCAAGTCATATGGAGCATTGGTAGTTTAATAGCGCATGAGAACACAGACACAAATCTATGGGTTTGAATCTGCCTCGGATACGGGAAATAATCCTCTTTCCCTCAGTTCATTCTTTTCTCATATACATTCTCATACATAAATAAGAACTTTTTCCTTTCCTTATATATACAAAAGAAAATAAAATAAATAAATAAAATAAATAAATAAAATATAAAATAACTTCTCCATTTGTTCATATACATATAAAGACCATTTTTTTAAATGAAACTCAGACAAACATTTATTCAAATAAGAATTTTTAATTTTTATTTTTATTTTTATTTTTCATTCATTTTACTCTTTAATAATGTTCATTGTCTCTTATGCGTAATATTTTAAAATCATTGTTGTATGTATCATAACATAGCTTTACTCCACGAGGCAATGAGTCATCGCACAGGAACATATGTAATGATGATGTCATGATTGGTTTTTTTCTGTTTCGCTACTTCATAAGGATAAACCCTCTCTGTCTGTAAGATTCTTTTCCCTGAGGAAGGAGGCAGAGGAGCCTCTGAAACGCGTAGGAATGATCTAAATAAAAGAGGATAATTTTAATTAACACTTGCTCGTGGTTTTTAGCGCGGCATCAAACCCGGTTCTTCCAGCCCTTTATATCAAAAATATTCATCCACAACGGGGCCGCTGCTGAACCACCCAAGCGCTAATCCACGCTAACAAAGGGGTTGTGACTGGCACAACCCGGCCAGGTGAGTGCACTGTCTTTACCCTTTTTCCCTTTATAAACCGGGTAAAACCCTATTGCGCCTTTTTCTCCCCTATCTACAGCAGTGTTTAATATTTATCAAATACATTGCTGTGAACAGGATTATAACCTGTGCAGGGAAAACCCCATTGGATATCAAGTCCAACGCCTTAACCTCTAGGCCACCACACCCAATCTGTACAGCAAGTTATCAGATGTTTTTGCAAAATTCACTTAAGAGTCAGGTCTAAAAGAAGGTGTTGGGTTAAGTTTACTTTGATTATATTGAAAATAAGGTCATAGGAAAGAAATCTTGCTTGACTTACTGATAGAGAAAGGTGTGATCTCATATCAGCATGAAGAAAATGATAAAAGCGTTATATCCTTGGGCATAATGAGATGTGGTCTACTAGATATTTTTTACTGTTCAATTTGTGGTTTGCAACAGAATGCAACCAGGGAATTAATCTGTATATATTTTTTTTCTTTTTCATCAACTTTTTCTATATTTTGATTTCACTAAACATTCATGAGCTAAGTCCCATTTTTTCAAAGGTAAAACCCTGCACTCTGAACATAATTTTAACCATAATGCGGATTTCAAGTTTAACGTTCATGTAGCCATCGAGCCTTGTAGCCTTTTCTGATGGTTCTCCAATGTCTTTTGGAAATAAGTTTTTCTGCTTGTGGTTGAATGTGGGAATGGACTTTTGATTTGCAGATAGACGTTTTGGGCAGAGCATATTCAGAAACATAGACAGGTCTGATCAGAGCTTCCTGAGAAGAATAAAGGAAATCGCCAATGTCCTGGAAACGTCAAGTAATTTACATTTTAGTTTTAATTGTGAAACAAATTTAGACCCAAAGATTAGAAAATGAAGGGTTCACCCATTTTTAAATCGGTTGATCCATTTTATGTGTAAAAATAAAGGTTTACTTTTTTTCAGAAGTTAGTCAAAGTGAACCTCAAGAGACAAGATTTTAACATGTGCGTTGAAAGTTTGATGGCTGCAAGTCCAATGTTTTTACCAGTGGGCAACCTCTGATCACAGTAGACTGCTTATTTCATAGAATTTTTCTGGGAACTGCAATTTATAGGCAGAGTCTTGGAAGTAAGAGGGGTCTTCAATCTGCTTAGTAAGCTGTGGGGAAGCTTCCTTGCCAACAAACTGCCTTACAGAAAGTCACCAGTTCCTGAAACTCTGTTTAA
The DNA here is from genome assembly GCF_048569485.1 of Anomaloglossus baeobatrachus. Taxonomy (NCBI): domain Eukaryota; kingdom Metazoa; phylum Chordata; class Amphibia; order Anura; family Aromobatidae; genus Anomaloglossus; species Anomaloglossus baeobatrachus. The sequence goes on from NC_134356.1 coordinate 678,927,802, forward strand.
CCCTCAACAGGATTACTGATTTCTGGAACATGGCCAAACAGCAGTTGGGCAGAAAGGTCATTGGAGCTCACACACCTCTGTCTGCCCCACGGGATATGCCCTTTATGTCTTTCTTTTCATTGACCTAAGATTACATAGTTCTTGATCTTGAAGTCAAACCCATTCCAAAAAGTTTCCTTTGGTATAACTGTGTCAAAACAGTATCAAAACTGAAATAAACAGAACTGGATGTTTCCAAGGAGATTGACAATATCCATGTTCCCCTAAAAAGCTCTGATGAAACCTGTCTCGATTGCTGAATATGCTGTACCTCAAACGTCTATCAGCCATTAAAAGTCCATTCCCACATTTGAAAGCAAGCATATAAACTGTGGGTCTGAAAAGATATTAGAGAACCATCGGCGAAGGCAAGTATTTCCATGGCCACATGGATGTTAGACTTGAAATCCTCACATTGATTCAAAACATGTTCAGAATGTAGGGTTTTACCTTTGAAATGATGGAACATATTTGATTAAATTTTACTGAAATTATAGTATAGAAAAAGAAAATAAAATACTCAAATTAATTCCTAGGTTACATTCTTTGTGAAAAAAACTTCAACAGTAAAATACATCTAGTAGACCAAATCTTTGTGTGTCCCAGGATATGAAGCTTTTATCGGCTTCTTTATATTGACCTGAGATTACACCTTATACTTTCAGTAAGTCAAGCAGTTTTTCTGCCCTGTGACCATGAGATCGAGATTCAAGAGAACTTAACCCAAAACCTTGTTTTATGTCATGCTCTAGAATGATCTTTGTAAAACATCTGATTTATTGTTCTTCAGGTTGGCTGTGATGGCCGAGTGGTTAAGGCGTTGGACTCAAAATCCAATGGGGTCTCCCCACACAGGTTCAAATCCTGTTCACAGCGCTGTCTTTTACACCCACACATATGAAGGAGAAAATTAATTTCCTTTAGAGATAAATCTCTATAATACTATGGTTGAGATTTGAGCAAAAAGAAGCAAAAAACTTGGGAATTTAACTGTTTAGTTCATTTTTTACACTTTTTATTTTAATAAAACTTTATTTGGGTCTTCAATTTACTTAAAAAGCTGTAAAGTATGCTTTTATTGGCAAATAGTTAAAAAAAAAAAGAGACAGAGACAGGTCTGATCTGAGGTTTCTTGGAACATGGAAAGAAGTAGTCGGCGTCATGAGAAATATAGACCTTCACTTATTTCATATATCTTACTATTTTTGAGTCTAACAAGAAAGACATTTGTATTGTAGATGGCAGTTATTCATTTTCACAATGATTTTAGACTTTTCTCAACCATAGATTTATAGGGATTTCCTTCTGAAGGAAGTTAAACATCTCTGTTTAATATTTATAAAATACATCGCTGGGAACAGGATTATAACCTGTGCAGGGAAAACCCCATTGGATATCAAGTCCAACGCCTTAACCACTCGGCCACGACAGCCAATCTGTACAGCAAGTTATCAGATGTTTTTGCAAAATTCACTTAAGAGTCAGGTCTAAAAGAAGGTGTTGGGTTAAGTTTACTTTGATTATATTGACAATATGGTCATAGGAAAGAAATCTTGCTTGACTTACTGATAGAGAAAGGTGTGATCTCATATCAGCATGAAGAAAACGATAAAAGCGTTATATCCTTGGGTATAATGGGATGTGGTCTACTAGATATTTTTTACTGTTCAATTTATGGTTTGCAACAGAATGCAACCAGGGAATTAATCTGTATATATTTTTTTTCTTTTTCATCAACTTTTTCTATATTTTGATTTCACTAAACATTCATGAGCTAAGTCTCATTTTTTCAAAGGTAAAACCCTGCACTCTGAACATAATTTGAACCATAATGCGGACTTCAAGTTTAACGTTCATGTAGCCATCGAGCCTTGTAGCCTTTTCTGATGGTTCTCCAATGCCTTTTGGAAATAAGTTTTTCTGCTTGTGGTTGAATGTGGGAATGGACTTTTGATTTGCAGATAAACGTTTTGGGCAGAGCATATTCAGAAACATAGACAGGTCTGATCAGAGCTTCCTGAGAAGAATAAAGGAAATCACCAATGTCCTGGAAACGTCAAGTAATTTACATTTTAGTTTTAATTGTGAAACAAATTTAGACCCAAAGATTAGAAAATGAAGGGTTCACCCATTTTTAAATCGGTTGATCCATTTTATGTGTAAAAATAAAGGTTTACTTTTTTTCAGAACTTAGTCAAAGTGAACCTCAAGAGCCAAGATTTTAACATGTGCGTTGAAAGTTTGATGGCTGCAAGTCCAATGTTTTAACCAGTGGGCCAACTCTGATCACAGTAGATTGCTTATTTCATAGACTTTTTTTGGGAACTGCAATTTATAGGCAGAGTCTTGGAAGTAAGAGGGGTCTTCAATCTGCTTAGTAAGCTGTTGGGAAGCTTCCTTGCCAACAAACTGCCTTAAAGTAAGTCACCCGTTCCTGAAACTCTGTTTAACCCTCAACGGGATTACTGATTTCTGGAATATGGCCAAACAGCAGTTGGGCAGAAAGGTCATTGGAGCTCACACACCTCTGTCTGCCCTACGGGATATGCCTTTATGTCTTTCTTTTCATTGACCTAAGATTACATAGTTCTTGATCTTGAAGTCAAACCCATTCCAAAAAGTTTCCTTTGGTATAACTGTGTCAAATCAATATCAAAACTGAAATAAACAGAACTGGATGTTTCCAAGGAGATTGACAATATCCATGTTCCCCTAAAGAGCTCTGATGAAACCTGTCTCGATTGCTGAATATGCTGTACCTCAAACGTCTATCAGCCATTAAAAGTCCATTCCCACATTTGAAAGCAAGCATATAAACTGTGGGTCTGAAAAGATATTAGAGAACCATCGGCGAAGGCAAGTATTTCCATGGCCACATGGATGTTAGACTTGAAATCCTCACATTGATTCAAAACATGTTCAGAATGTAGGGTTTTACCTTTGAAATGATGGAACTTATTTGATTAAATTTTACTGAAATTATAGTATAGAAAAAGAAAATAAAATACTCAAATTAATTCCCTGGTTACATTCTTTGTGAAAAAAAACTTCAACAGTAAAATACATCTAGTAGACCAAATCTCTGTGTGTCCCAGGATATGAAGCTTTTATCGGCTTCTTTATATTGACCTGCGATTACACCTTATACTTTCAGTAAGTCAAGCAGTTTTTCTGCCCTGTGACCATGAGATAGAGATTCAAGAGAACTTAACCCAAAACCTTGTTTTATGTCCTGCTCTAGAATGATCTTTGTAAAACATCTGATTTATTGTTCTTCAGGTTGGCTGTGATGGCTGAGTGGTTAAGGCGTTGGACTCGAAATCAAATGGGGTCTCCCCACACAGGTTCAAATCCTGTTCACAGCGCTGTCTTTTACACCCATACATATGAAGGAGAAAAATAATTTCCTTTAGAGATAAATCTCTATAATACTATGGTTGAGATTTGAGCAAAAAGAAGCAAGAAACTTGGGAATTTAACTGTTTAGTTCATTTTTTACACTTTTTTTTATTTTAATAAAACTTTATTTGGGTCTTCAATTTACTTAAAAAGCTGTAAAGTATGCTTTTATTGCCAAATAGTTAAAAAAGAGACAGAGACAGGTCTGATCGGAGGTTTCTTGGAACATGGAAAGAAGTAGTCGGCGTCATGAGAAATATAGACCTTCACTTATTTCATATATCTTACTATTTTTGAGTCTAACAAGAAAGACATTTGTATTGTAGATGGCAGTGATTCATTTTCACAATGATTTTAGACTTTTCTCAACCATAGATTTATAGGGATTTCCTTCTGAAGGAAGTTAAACATCTCTGTTTAATATTTATAAAATACATCGCTGTGAACAGGATTATAACCTGTGCAGGGAAAACCCCATTGGATATCAAGTCCAACGCCTTAACCACTCGTCCACCACAGCCAATCTGTACAGCAAGTTATCAGATGTTTTTGCAAAATTCACTTAAGAGTCAGGTCTAAAAGAAGGTGTTGGGTTAAGTTTACTTTGATTATATTGACAATATGGTCATAGGAAAGAAATCTTGCTTGACTTACTGATAGAGAAAGGTGTGATCTCATATTAGCATGGAGAAAATGATAAAAGCGTTATATCCTTGGGCATAATGAGATGTGGTCTACTAGATATTTTTTACTGTTCAATTTGTAGTTTGCAACAGAATGCAACCAGGGAATTAATCTGTATATATATTGTTTTTCTTTTTCATCAACTTTTTCTATATTTTGATTTCACTAAACATTCATGAGCTAAGTCCCATTTTTTCAAAGGTAAAACCCTGCACTCTGAACATAATTTGAACCATAATGCGGATTTCAAGTTTAACGTTCATGTAGCCATCGAGCCTTGTAGCCTTTTCTGATGGTTCCCCAATGTCTTTTGGAAATAAGTTTTTCTGCTTGTGGTTTAATGTGGGAATGGACTTTTGATTTGAAGATAGACGTTTTGGGCAGAGCATATTCAGAAACATAGACAGGTCTGATCAGAGCTTCCTGAGAAGAATAAAGGAAATCGCCAATGTCCTGGAAACGTCAAGTAATTTACATTTTAGTTTTAATTGTGAAACAAATTTAGACCCAAAGATTAGAAAATGAAGGGTTCATCCATTTTTAAATCGGTTGATCCAATTTTTGTGTAAAAATAAAGGTTTACTTTTTTTCAGAACTTAGTCAAAGTGAACCTCAAGAGACAAGATTTTAACATGTGCGTTGAAAGTTTGATGGCTGCAAATCCAATGTTTTAACCAGTGGGCCACCTCTGATCACAGTAGACTGCTTATTTCATAGACTTTTTCTGGGAAATGCAATTTATAGGCAGAGTCTTGGAAGTAAGAGGGGTTTTCAATCTGCTTAGTAAGCTGTGGGGAAGCTTGCTTGCCAACAAACTGCCTTACAGAAAGTCACTGGTTCCTGAAACTCTGTTTAACCCTCAACGGGATTACTGATTTCTGGAATATGGCCAAACAGTAGTTGGGCAGAAAGGTCATTGGAGCTCACACACCTCTGTCTGCCCTACGGGATATGCTATTTATGTCTTTCTTTTCATTGACCTAAGATTACATAGTTCTTGATCTTGAAGTCAAACCCATTCCAAAAAGTTTCCTTTGGTATAACTGTGTCAAAATAATATCAAAACTGAAATAAACAGAACTGGATGTTTCCAAGGAGATTGACAATATCCATGTTCCCCTAAAAAGCTCTGATGAAACCTGTCTCGATTGCTGAATATGCTGTACCTCAAACGTCTATCAGCCATTAAAAGTTCATTCCCACATTTGAAAGCAAGCATATAAACTGTGGGTCTGAAAAGATATTAGAGAACCATCGGCGAAGGCAAGTATTTCCATTGCCACATGGATGTTAGACTTGAAATCCTCACATTGATTCAAAACATGTTCAGAACGTAGGGTTTTACCTTTGAAATTATGGAACATATTTGATTAAATTTTACTGAAATTATAGTATAGAAAAAGAAAATAAAATACTCAAGTTAATTCCCTGGTTACATTCTTTGTGAAAAAAATTTTCAACAGTAAAATACATCTAGTAGACCAAATCTCTGTGTGTCCCAGGATATGAAGCTTTTATCAGCTTCTTTATATTGACCTGAGATTACACCTTATACTTTCAGTAAGTCAAGCAGTTTTTCTGCCCTGTGACCATGAGATAGAGATTCAAGAGAACTTAACCCAAAACCTTGTTTTATGTCCTGCTCTAGAATGATCTTTGTAAAACATCTGATTTATTATTGTTCAGGTTGGCTGTGATGGCCGAGTGGTTAAGGCGTTGGACTCGAAATCCAATGGGGTCTCCCCACACAGGTTCAAATCCTATTCACAGTGCTGTCGTTTACACCCACACATATGAAGGAGAAAATTAATTTCCTTTAGAGATAAATCTCTATAATACTATAGTTGAGATTTGAGCAAAAAGAAGCAAGAACTTGGGAATTTAACTGTTTAGTTCATTTTTTACACTTTTTTTATTTTAATAAAACTTTATTTGGGTCTTCAATTTACTTATAAAGCTGTAAAGTATGCTTTTATTGGCAAATAGTTAAAAAAGAGACAGAGACAGGTCTGATCTGAGGTTTCTTGGAACATGGAAAGAAGTAGTCGGCGTCATGAGAAATATAGACCTTCACTTATTTCATATATCTTACTATTTTTGAGTCTAACAAGAAAGACATTTGTATTGTAGATGGCAGTTATTCATTTTCACAATGATTTTAGACTTTTCTCAACCATAGATTTATAGGGATTTCCTTCTGAAGGAAGTTAAACATCTCTGTTTAATATTTATAAAATACATCGCTGTGAACAGGATTATAACCTGTGCAGGGAAAACCCCATTGGATATCAAGTCCAACGCCTTAACCACTCGGCCACCACAGCCAATCTGTACAGCAAGTTATCAGATGTTTTTGCAAAATTCACTTAAGTGTCAGGTCTAAAAGAAGGTGTTGGGTTAAGTTTACTTTGATTATATTGACAATATGGTCATAGGAAAGAAATCTTGCTTGACTTACTGATAGAGAAAGGTGCGATCTCATATCAGCATGAAAAAAATGATAAAAGCGTGGTATCCTTGGGCATAATGAGATGTGGTCTACTAGATATTTTTTACTGTTCAATTTGTGGTTTGCAACAGAATGCAACCAGGGAATTAATCTGTATATATTTTTTTTCTTTTTCATCAACTTTTTCTATATTTTGATTTCACTAAACATTCATGAGCTAAGTTTCATTTTTTCAAAGGTAAAACCCTGCACTCTGAACATAATTTGAACCATAATGCGGATTTCAAGTTTAACGTTCATGTAGCCATCGAGCCTTGTAGCCTTTTCTGATGGTTCTCCAATGTCTTTTGGAAATAAGTTTTTCTGCTTGTGGTTGAATGTGGTAATGGACTTTTGATTTGCAGATAGACGTTTTGGGCAGAGCATATTCAGAAACATAGACAGGTCTGATCAGAGCTTCCTGAGAAGAATAAAGGAAATCGCCAATGTCCTGGAAACGTCAAGTAATTTACATTTTAGTTTTAATTGTGAAACAAATTTAGTTCCAAAGATTAGAAAATGAAGGGTTCACCCATTTTTAAATCGGTTGATCCATTTTATGTGTAAAAATAAAGGTTTACTTTTTTTCAGAAGTTAGTCAAAGTGAACCTCAAGAGACAAGATTTTAACATGTGCGTTGAAAGTTTGATGGCTGAAAGTCCAATGTTTTAACCAGTGGGCAAACTCTGATCACAGTAGACTGCTCATTTCATAGACTTTTTTTGGGAACTGCAATTTATAGGCAGAGTCTTGGAAGTAAGAGGGGTCTTCAACCTGCTTAGTAAGCTGTGGGGAAGCTTCCTTGCCAACAAACTGCCTTACAGAAAGTCACCGGTTCCTGAAACTCTGTTTAACCCTCAACGGGATTACTGATTTCTGGAACATGGCCAAACAGCAGTTGGGCAGAAAGGTCATTGGAGCTCACACACCTCTGTCTGCCCTACGGGATATGCCCTTTATGTCTTTCTTTTCATTGACCTAAGATTACATAGTTCTTGATCTTGAAGTCAAACCCATTCCAAAAAGTTTCCTTTGGTATAACTGTGTCAAAACAATATCAAAACTGAAATAAACAGAACTGGATGTTTCCAAGGAGATTGACAATATCCATGTTCCCCTAAAAAGCTCTGATGAAACCTTTCTCGATTGCTGAATATTCTGTACCTCAAACGTCTATCAGCCATTAAAAGTCCATTCCCACATTTGAAAGCAAGCATATAAACTGTGGGTCTGAAAATATATTAGAGAACCATCGGAGAAGGCAAGTATTTCCATGGCCACATGGATGTTAGACTTGAAATCCTCACATTGATTCAAAACATGTTCAGAATGTAGGGTTTTACCTTTGAAATGATGGAACATATTTGATTAAATTTTACTGAAATTATAGTATAGAAAAATATATAAAAATACTCAAATTAATTCCCTGGTTACATTCTTTGTGAAAAAAAACTTCAACAGTAAAATACATCTAGTAGACCAAATCTCTGTGTGTCCCAGGATATGAAGCTTTTATCGGCTTCTTTATATTGACCTGAGATTACACCTTATACTTTCAGTAAGTCAAGCAGTTTTTCTGCCCTGTGACCATGAGATAGAGATTCAAGAGAACTTAACCCAAAACCTTGTTTTATGTCCTGCTCTAGAATGATCTTTGTAAAACATCTGATTTATTGTTGTTCAGGTTGGCTGTGATGGCCGAGTGGTTAAGGCGTTGGACTCGAAATTCAATGGGGTCTCCCCACACAGGTTCAAATCCTGTTCACAGCGCTGTCTTTTACACCCACACATATGAAGGAGAAAATTAATTTCCTTTAGAGATAAATCTCTATAATACTATGGTTGAGATTTGAGCAAAAAGAAGCAAGAAACTTGGGAATTTAACTGTTTAGTTCATTTTTTACACTTTTTTTTATTTTAATAAAACTTTATTTGGGTCTTCAATTTACTTAAAAAGCTGTAAAGTATGCTTTTATTGGCAAATAGTTAAAAAAGAGACAGAGACAGGTCTGATCTGAGGTTTCATGGAACATGGAAAGAAGTAGTCGGCGTCATGAGAAATATAGACCTTCACTTATTTCATATATCTTACTATTTTTGAGTCTAACAAGAAAGACATTTGTATTGTAGATGGCAGTTATTCATTTGCACAATGATTTTAGACTTTTCTCAACCATAGATTTATAGGGATTTCCTTCTGAAGGAAGTTAAACATCTCTGTTTAATATTTATAAAATACATCGCTGTGAACAGGATTATAACCTGTGCAGGGAAAACCCCATTGGATATCAAGTCCAATGCCTTAACCACTCGGCCACCACAGCCAATCTGTACAGCAAGTTATCAGATGTTTTTGCAAAATTCACTTAAGAGTCAGGTCTAAAAGAAGGTGTTGGGTTAAGTTTACTTTGATTATATTGACAATATGGTCATAGGAAAGAAATCTTGCTTGACGTACTGATAGAGAAAGGTGTGATCTCATATCAGCATGAAGAAACTGATAAAAGCGTTATATCCTTGGGCATAATGAGATGTGGTCTACTAGATATTTTTTACTGTTCAATTTGTGGTTTGCAACAGAATGCAACCAGGGAATTAATCTGTATATATTTTTTTCTTTTTCATCAACTTTTTCTATATTTTGATTTCACTAAACATTCATGAGCCAAGTCCCATTTTTTCAAAGGTAAAACCCTGCACTCTGAACATAATTTGTACCATAATGCGGATTTCCAGTTTAACGTTCATGTAGCCATCGAGCCTTGTAGCCTTTTCTGATGGTTCTCCAATGTCTTTTGGAAATAAGTTTTTCTGCTTGTGGTTGAATTGTGAGAATGGACTTTTGATTTGCAGATAGATGTTTTGGGCAGAGCATATTCAGAAACATAGACAGGTCTGATCAGAGCTTCCTGAGAAGAATAAAGGAAATCGCCAATGTCCTGGAAACGTCAAGTAATTTACATTTTAGTTTTAATTGTGAAACAAATTTAGTTCCAAAGATTAGAAAATGAAGGGTTCACCCATTTTTAAATCGGTTGATCCATTTTTTGTGTAAAAATAAAGGTTTACTTTTTTTCAGAAGTTAGTCAAAGTTAACCTCAAGAGACCAGATTTTAACATGTGCGTTGAAAGTTTGATGGCTGCAAGTCCAATGTTTTAACCAGTGGGTCACCTCTGATTACAGTAGACTGCTTATTTCATAGACTTTTTCTGGGAACTGCAATTTATAGGCAGAGTCTTGGAAGTAAGAGGGGTCTTCAATCTGCTTAGTAAGCTGTGGGGAAGCTTCCTTGCCAACAAACTGCCTTACAGAAAGTCACCGGTTCCTGAAACTCTGTTTAACCCTCAACGGGATTACTGATTTCTGGAACATGGCCAAACAGCAGTTGGGCAGAAAGGTCATTGGAGCTCACACACCTCTGTCTGCCCTACGGGATATTCTCTTTATGTCTTTCTTTTCATTGACCTAAGATTACATAGTTCTTGATCTTGAAGTCAAACCCATTCCAAAAAGTTTCCTTTGGTATAACTGTGTCAAAACAATATCAAAACTAAAATAAACAGAACTGGATGTTTCCAAGGAGATTGACAATATCCATGTTCCAGATGTCACATCTCTGCTGTCCAGAATCCCAGAGTGCCTATCTGCTATATCTTCCTTCTTTTCCTCTCGCTTTCTAAAGCTTAACGTGGCCAAAACTGAACTGATCATCTTTCCTCCATCTCCCCTACACTCTCCACCTGACCTATCCATTACAATTAATAACATCACGCTCTCCCCAGCACCCAAAGTTCGGTGCCTCGGAGTGACCTTTGACTCTGCCCTATCCTTCATACCGCACATCCAATCCCTCACCACCTCCTGCCGTTTTCAACTCAAAAATATCTCCAGAATCCGCCCTTTCCTCAATCCCCAATCTACAAAAATGCTAGTGCATGCCCTCATAATCTCCCGCATCGACTACTGCAACATCCTCCTCTGTGGTCTCCCTGCTAACACACTCGCCCCTCTCCAGTCCATCCTTAACTCTGCTGCCCGAATGATCCACCTCTCTCCTCAATACCACCCCGCTTCTCCTCTCTGCAAGACCCTCCACTGGCTCCCAATCGTCTATCGTATCCAATTCAAACTACTAACCCTGACCTACAAAGCTATCCATAATCTGTCTCCTCCATATATCTCTGAACTAATCTCTCGCTACACTCCAAAACGTAACCTCTGGTCCTCCCAAGATCTCCTTCTCTCCTCCTCTCTCATTCGCTCCTCATGCAACCGACTCCAAGACTTCTCCCGAGCATCCCCAGTCTCCTGGAACTCACTGCCTCAACACATCAGACTATCTACTACACTTGCAAACTTCAAACGGACTCTGAAAACTCATCTGTTCAGAAATGCCTATAATCTACAATGACGCCACTGCCCCACCATCGTGCGGAGCTGCCGCCCCACCACCGTGCGGAGCTGCCGCCCCACCACCGTGCGGAGCTGCCGCCCCACCACCGTGCGGAGCTGCCGCCCCACCACCGTGCGGAGCTGCCGCCCCACCTACACCCCACCTACTGTCTCCTCCCCAAAATCCTTTAGGATGTAAGCCCGCAAGGGCAGGGCCCTCTTCCCTCTGTACCAGTCTGTCTATTGTAACTTGTATATGTATTCTGTATGTAACCCCCTCATGTACAGCACCATGGAATCAATGGTGCTCTATAAATAAACAATAATAATAATAATAATAATAATAATAATAATGTTCCCCTAAAAAGCTCTGATGAAACCTGTCTCGATTGCTGAATATGCTGTACCTCAAACGTCTATCAGCCATTAAAAGTCCATTCCCACATTTGAAAGCAAGCATATAAACTGTGGGTCTGAAAAGATATTTGAGAACCATCGGCGAAGGCAAGTATTTCCATGGCCACATGGAGGTTAGACTTGAAATCCTCACATTGATTCAAAACATGTCCAGAATGTAGGGTTTTACCTTTGAAATGATGGAACATCTTTGATTAAATTTTACTGAAATTATAGTATAGAAAAAGAAAATAAAATACTCAAATTAATTCCCTGGTTACATTCTTTGTGAAAAAAAACTTCAACAGTAAAATACATCTAGTAGACCAAATCTCTGTGTGTCCCAGGATATGAAGCTTTTATCGGCTTCTTTATATTGAACTGAGATTACACCTTATACTTTTAGTAAGTCAAGCAGTTTTTCTGCCCTGTGACCATGAGATAGAGATTCAAGAGAACTTAACCCAAAACCTTGTTTTATGTCCTGCTCTAGAATGATCTTTGTAAAACATCGGATTTGTTGCTGTTAAGGTTGGCTGTGATGGCCGAGTGGTTAAGGCGTTGCGCTCGAAATCCAATGGGGTCTCCCCACACAGGTTTAAATCCTGTTCATAGCGCTGTCTTTTACACCCACACATATGAAGGAGAAAATTAATTTCCTTTAGAGATAAATCTCTATAATACTATGGTTGAGATTTGAGCTAAAAAAAGTAAGAAACTTGGGAATTTAACTGTTTAGTTCGTTTTTTACACTTTTTTTATTTTAATAAAACTATATTTGGGTCTTCAATTTACTTAAAAAGCTGTAAAGTATGCTTTTATTGGCAAATAGTTAAAAAAGAGACAGAGACAGGTCTGATCTGAGGTTTCTTGGAACATGGAAAGAAGTAGTCGGCGTCATGAGAAATATAGACCTTCACTTATTTCATATATCTTACTATTTTTGAGTCTAACAAGAAAGACATTTGTATTGTAGATGGCAGTTATTCATTTTCACAATGATTTTAGACTTTTCTCAACCATAGATTTATAGGGATTTCCTTCTGAAGGAAGTTAAACATCTCTGTTTAATATTTATAAAATACATCGCTGTGAACAGGAATATAACCTGTGCAGGGAAAACCCCATTGGATATCAAGTCCAACGCCTTAACCACTTGGCCACCACAGCCAATCTGTACAGCAAGTTATCAGATGATTTTGCAAAATTCACTTAAGAGTCAGGTCTAAAAGAAGGTGTTGGGTTAAGTTTACTTTGATTATATTGACAATATGGTCATAGGAAAGAAATCTTGCTTGACTTACTGATAGACAAAGGTGTGATCTCATATCAGCATGAAGAAAATGATAAAAGCGTGATATCCTTGGGCATAATGAGATGTGGTCTACTAGATATTTTTTACTGTTCAATTTGTGGTTTGCAACAGAATGCAACCAGGGAATTAATCTGTATATATTTTTTTTCTTTTTCATCAACTTTTTCTATATTTTGATTTCACTAAACATTCATGAGCTAAGTCCCATTTTTTCAAAGGTAAAACCCTGCACTCTGAACATAATTTGAACCATAATGCGGATTTCAAGTTTAACGTTCATGTAGCCATCGAGCCTTGTAGCCTTTTCTGATGGTTCTCCAATGTCTTTTGGAAATAAGTTTTTCTGCTCGTGGTTGAATGTGGGAATGGATTTTTGATTTGCAGATAGATGTTTTGGGCAGAGCATATTCAGAAACATAGACAGGTCTGATCGGAGCTTCCTGAGAAGAATAAAGGAAATCGCCAATGTCCTGGAAACGTCAAGTAATTTACATTTTAGTTTTAATTGTGAAACAAATTTAGACCCAAAGATTAGAAAATGAAGGGCTCACCCATTTTTAAATCGGTTGATCCATTTTATGTGTAAAAATAAAGGTTTACTTTTTTTCAGAAGTTAGTCAAAGTGAACCTCAAGAGACCAGATTTTAACGTGCGTTGAAAGTTTGATGGCTGCAAGTCCAATGTTTTAACCAGTGGGCCACCTCTGATTACAGTAGACTGCTTATTTCATAGACTTTTTCTGGGAACTGCAATTTATAGGCAGAGTCTTGGAAGTAAGAGGGGTCTTCAATCTGCTTAGTAAGCTGTGGGGAAGCTTCCTTGCCAACAAACTGCCTTACAGAAAGTCACCGGTTCCTGAAACTCTGTTTAACCCTCAACCGGATTACTGATTTCTGGAACATGGCCAAACAGCAGTTGGGCAGAAAGGTCATTGGAGCTCACACACCTCTGTCTGCCCTACGGGATATTCTCTTTATGTCTTTCTTTTCATTGACCTAAGATTACATAGTTCTTGATATTGAAGTCAAACCCATTCCAAAAAGTTTCCTTTGGTATAACTGTGTCAAAACAATATCAAAACTAAAATAAACAGAACTGGATGTTTCCAAGGAGATTGACAATATCCATGTTCCCCTAAAAAGCTCTGATGAAACCTGTCTCGATTGCTGAATATGCTGTACCTCAAACGTCTATCAGCCATTAAAAGTCCATTCCCACATTTGAAAGCAAGCATATAAACTGTGGGTCTGAAAAGATATTTGAGAACCATCGGCGAAGGCAAGTATTTCCATGGCCACATGGAGGTTAGACTTGAAATCCTCACATTGATTCAAAACATGTTCAGAATGTAGGGTTTTACCTTTGAAATGATGGAACATATTTGATTAAATTTTACTGAAATTATAGTATAGAAAAAGAAAATAAAATACTCAAATTAATTCCCTGGTTACATTCTTTGTGAAAAAAAACTTCAACAGTAAAAAACATCTAGTAGACCAAATCTCTGTGTGTCCCAGGATATGAAGCTTTTATCGGCTTCTTTATATTGACCTGAGATTACACCTTATACTTTCAGTAAGTCAAGCAGTTTTTCTGCCCTGTGACCATGAGATAATGATTCAAGAGAACTTAACCCAAAACCTTGTTTTATGTCCTGCTCTAGAATGATCTTTGTAAAACATCGGATTTGTTGCTGTTCAGGTTGGCTGTGATGGCCGAGTGGTTAAGGCATTGGACTCGAAATCCAATGGGGTCTCCCCATACAGGTTCAAATCCTGTTCACAGCGCTGTCTTTTACACCCACACATATGAGGAGAAAATTAATTTCCTTTAGAGATAAATCTCTATAATACTATGGTTGAGATTTGAGCAAAAAGAAGCAAGAACTTGGGAATTTAACTGTTTAGTTCATTTTTTACACTTTTTTTTATTTTAATAAAACTTTATTTGGGTCTTCAATTTACTTAAAAAGCTGTAAAGTATGCTTTTATTGGCAAATAGTTAAAAAAGAGACAGAGACAGTTCTGATTTGAGGTTTCTTGGAACATGGAAAGAAGTAGTCGGCGTCATGAGAAATATAGACCTTCACTTATTTCATATATCTTACTATTTTTGAGTCTAACAAGAAAGACATTTGTATTGTAGATGGCAGTTATTCATTTTCACAATGATTTTAGACTTTTCTCAACCATAGATTTATAGGGATTTCCTTCTGAAGGAAGTTAAACATCTCTGTTTAATATTTATAAAATACATCGCTGTGAACAGGAATATAACCTGTGCAGGGAAAACCCCATTGGATATCAAGTTCAACGCCTTAACCACTTGGCCACCACAGCCAATCTGTACAGCAAGTTATCAGATGTTTTTGCAAAATTCACTTAAGAGTCAGGTCTAAAAGAAGGTGTTGGGTTAAGTTTACTTTGATTATATTGACAATATGGTCATAGGAAAGAAATCTTGCTTGACTTACTGATAGAGAAAGGTGCGATCTCATATCAGCATGAAGAAAATGATAAAAGCGTTATATCCTTGGGCATAATGAGATGTGGTCTACTAGATATTTTTTACTGTTCAATTTGTGGTTTGCAACAGAATGCAACCAGGGAATTAATCTGTATATATTTTTTTTCTTTTTCATCAACTTTTTCTATATTTTGATTTCACTAAACATTTATGAGCTAAGTCCCATTTTTTCAAAGGTAAAACCCTGCACTCTGAACATAATTTGAACCATAATGCGGATTTCCAGTTTAACGTTCATGTAGCCATCGAGCCTTGTAGCCTTTTCTGATGGTTCTCCAATGTCTTTTGGAAATAAGTTTTTCTGCTTGTGGTTGAATGTGGTAATGGACTTTTGATTTGCAGATAGACGTTTTGGGCAGAGCATATTCAGAAACATAGACAGATCTAATCAGAGCTTCCTGAGAAGAATAAAGGAAATCGCCAATGTCCTGGAAACGTCAAGTAATTTACATTTTAGTTTTAATTGTGAAACAAATTTAGTTCCAAAGATTAGAAAATGAAGGGTTCACCCAATTTTAAATCGGTTGATCCATTTTATGTGTAAAAATAAAGGTTTACTTTTTTTCAGAAGTTAGTCAAAGTGAACCTCAAGAGACAAGATTTTAACATGTGCGTTGAAAGTTTGATGGCTGCAAGTCCAATGTTTTAACCAGTGGGCCACCTCTGATCACAGTAGACTGCTTATTTCATAGACTTTTTTTGGGAACTGCAATTTATAGGCAGAGTCTTGGAAGTAAGAGGGGTCTTCAACCTCCTTAGTAAGCTGTGGGGAAGCTTCCTTGCCAACAAACTGCCTTACAGAAAGTCACCGGTTCCTGAAACTATGTTTAACCCTCAACGGGATTACTGATTTCTGGAACATGACCAAACAGCAGTTGGGCAGAAAGGTCATTGGAGCTCACACACCTCTGTCTGCCCTACGGGATATGCCCTTTATGTCTTTCTTTTCATTGACCTAAGATTACATAGTTCTTGATCTTGAAGTCAAACCCATTCCAAAAAGTTTCCTTTGGAATAACTGTGTCAAAACAATATCAAAACTGAAATAAACAGAACTGGATGTTTCCAAGGAGATTGACAATATCCATGTTCCCCTAAAAAGCTCTGATGAAACCTGTCTCGATTGCAGAATATGCTGTACCTCATACGTCTATCAGCCATTAAAAGTCCATTCCAAGATTTGAAAGCAAGCATATAAACTGTGGGTCTGAAAAGATATTAGAGAACCATCGGCGAAGGCAAGTATTTCCATGGCCACATGGAGGTTAGACTTGAAATCCTCACATTGATTCAAAACATGTTCAGAATGTAGGGTTTTACCTTTGAAATGATGGAACATATTTGATTAAATTTAATGAAATTATAGTATAGAAAAAGAAAATAAAATACTCAAATTAATTCCCTGGTTACATTCTTTGTGAAAAAAAACTTCAACAGTAAAATACATCTAGTAGACCAAATCTCTGTGTGTCCCAGGATATGAAGCTTTTATCGGCTTCTTTATATTGACCTGAGATTACACCTTATACTTTCAGTAAGTCAAGCAGTTTTTCTGCCCTGTGACCATGAGATAGAGATTCAAGAGAACATAACCCAAAACCTTGTTTGATGTCCTGCTCTAGAATGATCTTTGTAAAACATCTGATTTATTGTTGTTCAGGTTGGCTGTGATGGCCGAGTGGTTAAGGCGTTGGACTTGAAATCCAATGGGGTATCCCCACACAGGTTCAAATCCTGTTCACAGCGCTGTCTTTTACACCCACACATATGAAGGAGCAAATTAATTTCCTTTAGAGATAAATCTTTATAATACTTAGTTGAGATTTGAGCAAAAAGAAGCAAGAACTTGGGAATTTAACTGTTTAGTTCATTTTTTACACTTTTTTTATTTTAATAAAACTATTTGGGTCTTCAATTTACTTAAAAAGCTGTAAAGTATGCTTTTATTGGCAAATAGTTAAAAAAGAGACAGAGACAGGTCTGATATGAGGTTTCTTGGAACATGGAAAGAAGTAGTCGGCGTCATGAGAAATATAGACCTTCACTTATTTCATATATCTTACTATTTTTGAGTCTAACAAGAAAGACATTTGTATTGTAGATGGCAGTTATTCATTTTCACAATGATTTTAGACTTTTCTCAACCATAGATTTATAGGGATTTCCTTCTGAAGGAAGTTAAACATCTCTGTTTAATATTTATAAAATACATCGCTGTGAACAGGAATATAACCTGTGCAGGGAAAACCCCATTGGATATCAAGTCCAACGCCTTAACCACTTGGCCACCACAGCCAATCTGTACAGCAAGTTATCAGATGATTTTGCAAAATTCACTTAAGAGTCAGGTCTAAAAGAAGGTGTTGGGTTAAGTTTACTTTGATTATATTG
Organism: Anomaloglossus baeobatrachus; assembly: GCF_048569485.1. Taxonomy (NCBI): domain Eukaryota; kingdom Metazoa; phylum Chordata; class Amphibia; order Anura; family Aromobatidae; genus Anomaloglossus; species Anomaloglossus baeobatrachus. Next base: position 678,945,433 of record NC_134356.1, read on the forward strand.
ACAATATGGTCATAGGAAAGAAATCTTGCTTGACTTACTGATAGACAAAGGTGTGATCTCATATCAGCATGAAGAAAATGATAAAAGCGTGATATCCTTGGGCATAATGAGATGTGGTCTACTAGATATTTTTTACTGTTCAATTTGTGGTTTGCAACAGAATGCAACCAGGGAATTAATCTGTATATATTTTTTTTCTTTTTCATCAACTTTTTCTATATTTTGATTTCACTAAACATTCATGAGCTAAGTCCCATTTTTTCAAAGGTAAAACCCTGCACTCTGAACATAATTTGAACCATAATGCGGATTTCAAGTTTAACGTTCATGTAGCCATCGAGCCTTGTAGCCTTTTCTGATGGTTCTCCAATGTCTTTTGGAAATAAGTTTTTCTGCTCGTGGTTGAATGTGGGAATGGATTTTTGATTTGCAGATAGATGTTTTGGGCAGAGCATATTCAGAAACATAGACAGGTCTGATCGGAGCTTCCTGAGAAGAATAAAGGAAATCGCCAATGTCCTGGAAACGTCAAGTAATTTACATTTTAGTTTTAATTGTGAAACAAATTTAGACCCAAAGATTAGAAAATGAAGGGCTCACCCATTTTTAAATCGGTTGATCCATTTTATGTGTAAAAATAAAGGTTTACTTTTTTTCAGAAGTTAGTCAAAGTGAACCTCAAGAGACCAGATTTTAACGTGCGTTGAAAGTTTGATGGCTGCAAGTCCAATGTTTTAACCAGTGGGCCACCTCTGATTACAGTAGACTGCTTATTTCATAGACTTTTTCTGGGAACTGCAATTTATAGGCAGAGTCTTGGAAGTAAGAGGGGTCTTCAATCTGCTTAGTAAGCTGTGGGGAAGCTTCCTTGCCAACAAACTGCCTTACAGAAAGTCACCGGTTCCTGAAACTCTGTTTAACCCTCAACCGGATTACTGATTTCTGGAACATGGCCAAACAGCAGTTGGGCAGAAAGGTCATTGGAGCTCACACACCTCTGTCTGCCCTACGGGATATTCTCTTTATGTCTTTCTTTTCATTGACCTAAGATTACATAGTTCTTGATATTGAAGTCAAACCCATTCCAAAAAGTTTCCTTTGGTATAACTGTGTCAAAACAATATCAAAACTAAAATAAACAGAACTGGATGTTTCCAAGGAGATTGACAATATCCATGTTCCCCTAAAAAGCTCTGATGAAACCTGTCTCGATTGCTGAATATGCTGTACCTCAAACGTCTATCAGCCATTAAAAGTCCATTCCCACATTTGAAAGCAAGCATATAAACTGTGGGTCTGAAAAGATATTTGAGAACCATCGGCGAAGGCAAGTATTTCCATGGCCACATGGAGGTTAGACTTGAAATCCTCACATTGATTCAAAACATGTTCAGAATGTAGGGTTTTACCTTTGAAATGATGGAACATATTTGATTAAATTTTACTGAAATTATAGTATAGAAAAAGAAAATAAAATACTCAAATTAATTCCCTGGTTACATTCTTTGTGAAAAAAAACTTCAACAGTAAAAAACATCTAGTAGACCAAATCTCTGTGTGTCCCAGGATATGAAGCTTTTATCGGCTTCTTTATATTGACCTGAGATTACACCTTATACTTTCAGTAAGTCAAGCAGTTTTTCTGCCCTGTGACCATGAGATAATGATTCAAGAGAACTTAACCCAAAACCTTGTTTTATGTCCTGCTCTAGAATGATCTTTGTAAAACATCGGATTTGTTGCTGTTCAGGTTGGCTGTGATGGCCGAGTGGTTAAGGCATTGGACTCGAAATCCAATGGGGTCTCCCCATACAGGTTCAAATCCTGTTCACAGCGCTGTCTTTTACACCCACACATATGAGGAGAAAATTAATTTCCTTTAGAGATAAATCTCTATAATACTATGGTTGAGATTTGAGCAAAAAGAAGCAAGAACTTGGGAATTTAACTGTTTAGTTCATTTTTTACACTTTTTTTTATTTTAATAAAACTTTATTTGGGTCTTCAATTTACTTAAAAAGCTGTAAAGTATGCTTTTATTGGCAAATAGTTAAAAAAGAGACAGAGACAGTTCTGATTTGAGGTTTCTTGGAACATGGAAAGAAGTAGTCGGCGTCATGAGAAATATAGACCTTCACTTATTTCATATATCTTACTATTTTTGAGTCTAACAAGAAAGACATTTGTATTGTAGATGGCAGTTATTCATTTTCACAATGATTTTAGACTTTTCTCAACCATAGATTTATAGGGATTTCCTTCTGAAGGAAGTTAAACATCTCTGTTTAATATTTATAAAATACATCGCTGTGAACAGGAATATAACCTGTGCAGGGAAAACCCCATTGGATATCAAGTTCAACGCCTTAACCACTTGGCCACCACAGCCAATCTGTACAGCAAGTTATCAGATGTTTTTGCAAAATTCACTTAAGAGTCAGGTCTAAAAGAAGGTGTTGGGTTAAGTTTACTTTGATTATATTGACAATATGGTCATAGGAAAGAAATCTTGCTTGACTTACTGATAGAGAAAGGTGCGATCTCATATCAGCATGAAGAAAATGATAAAAGCGTTATATCCTTGGGCATAATGAGATGTGGTCTACTAGATATTTTTTACTGTTCAATTTGTGGTTTGCAACAGAATGCAACCAGGGAATTAATCTGTATATATTTTTTTTCTTTTTCATCAACTTTTTCTATATTTTGATTTCACTAAACATTTATGAGCTAAGTCCCATTTTTTCAAAGGTAAAACCCTGCACTCTGAACATAATTTGAACCATAATGCGGATTTCCAGTTTAACGTTCATGTAGCCATCGAGCCTTGTAGCCTTTTCTGATGGTTCTCCAATGTCTTTTGGAAATAAGTTTTTCTGCTTGTGGTTGAATGTGGTAATGGACTTTTGATTTGCAGATAGACGTTTTGGGCAGAGCATATTCAGAAACATAGACAGATCTAATCAGAGCTTCCTGAGAAGAATAAAGGAAATCGCCAATGTCCTGGAAACGTCAAGTAATTTACATTTTAGTTTTAATTGTGAAACAAATTTAGTTCCAAAGATTAGAAAATGAAGGGTTCACCCAATTTTAAATCGGTTGATCCATTTTATGTGTAAAAATAAAGGTTTACTTTTTTTCAGAAGTTAGTCAAAGTGAACCTCAAGAGACAAGATTTTAACATGTGCGTTGAAAGTTTGATGGCTGCAAGTCCAATGTTTTAACCAGTGGGCCACCTCTGATCACAGTAGACTGCTTATTTCATAGACTTTTTTTGGGAACTGCAATTTATAGGCAGAGTCTTGGAAGTAAGAGGGGTCTTCAACCTCCTTAGTAAGCTGTGGGGAAGCTTCCTTGCCAACAAACTGCCTTACAGAAAGTCACCGGTTCCTGAAACTATGTTTAACCCTCAACGGGATTACTGATTTCTGGAACATGACCAAACAGCAGTTGGGCAGAAAGGTCATTGGAGCTCACACACCTCTGTCTGCCCTACGGGATATGCCCTTTATGTCTTTCTTTTCATTGACCTAAGATTACATAGTTCTTGATCTTGAAGTCAAACCCATTCCAAAAAGTTTCCTTTGGAATAACTGTGTCAAAACAATATCAAAACTGAAATAAACAGAACTGGATGTTTCCAAGGAGATTGACAATATCCATGTTCCCCTAAAAAGCTCTGATGAAACCTGTCTCGATTGCAGAATATGCTGTACCTCATACGTCTATCAGCCATTAAAAGTCCATTCCAAGATTTGAAAGCAAGCATATAAACTGTGGGTCTGAAAAGATATTAGAGAACCATCGGCGAAGGCAAGTATTTCCATGGCCACATGGAGGTTAGACTTGAAATCCTCACATTGATTCAAAACATGTTCAGAATGTAGGGTTTTACCTTTGAAATGATGGAACATATTTGATTAAATTTAATGAAATTATAGTATAGAAAAAGAAAATAAAATACTCAAATTAATTCCCTGGTTACATTCTTTGTGAAAAAAAACTTCAACAGTAAAATACATCTAGTAGACCAAATCTCTGTGTGTCCCAGGATATGAAGCTTTTATCGGCTTCTTTATATTGACCTGAGATTACACCTTATACTTTCAGTAAGTCAAGCAGTTTTTCTGCCCTGTGACCATGAGATAGAGATTCAAGAGAACATAACCCAAAACCTTGTTTGATGTCCTGCTCTAGAATGATCTTTGTAAAACATCTGATTTATTGTTGTTCAGGTTGGCTGTGATGGCCGAGTGGTTAAGGCGTTGGACTTGAAATCCAATGGGGTATCCCCACACAGGTTCAAATCCTGTTCACAGCGCTGTCTTTTACACCCACACATATGAAGGAGCAAATTAATTTCCTTTAGAGATAAATCTTTATAATACTTAGTTGAGATTTGAGCAAAAAGAAGCAAGAACTTGGGAATTTAACTGTTTAGTTCATTTTTTACACTTTTTTTATTTTAATAAAACTATTTGGGTCTTCAATTTACTTAAAAAGCTGTAAAGTATGCTTTTATTGGCAAATAGTTAAAAAAGAGACAGAGACAGGTCTGATCTGAGGTTTCTTGGAACATGGAAAGAAGTAGTCGGCGTCATGAGAAATATAGATCTTCACTTATTTCATATATCTTACTATTTTTGAGTCTAACAAGAAAGACATTTGTATTGTAGATGGCAGTTATTCATTTTCACAATGATTTTAGACTTTTCTCAACCATAGATTTATAGGGATTTCCTTCTGAAGGAAGTTAAACATCTCTGTTTAATATTTATAAAATACATCGCTGTGAACAGGATTATAACCTGTGCAGGGAAAACCCCATTGGATATCAAGTCCAACGCCTTAACCACTCGGCCACCACAGCCAATCTGTACAGCAAGTTATCAGATGTTTTTGCAAAATTCACTTAAGAGTCAGGTCTAAAAGAAGGTGTTGGGTTAAGTTTACTTTGATTATATTGACAATATGGTCATAGGAAAGAAATCTTGCTTGACTTACTGATAGAGAAAGGTGTGATCTCATATCAGCATGAAGAAAATGATAAAAGCGTTATATCCTTGGGCATAATGAGATGTGGTCTACTAGATATTTTTTACTGTTCAATTTGTGATTTGCAACAGAATGCAACCAGGGAATTAATCTGTATATATTTTTTTTCTTTTTCATCAACTTTTTCTATATTTTGATTTCACTAAACATTCATGAGCTAAGTCCCATTTTTTCAAAGGTAAAACCCTGCACTCTGAACATAATTTGAACCATAATGCGGATTTCAAGTTTAACGTTCATGTAGCCATCGAGCCTTGTAGCCTTTTCTGATGGTTCTCCAATGTCTTTTGGAAATAGGTTTTTCTGCTTGTGGTTGAATGTGGTAATGGACTTTTGATTTGCAGATAGACGTTTTGGGCAGAGCATATTCAGAAACATAGACAGGTCTGACCAGAGCTTCCTGAGAAGAATAAAGGAAATCGCCAATGTCCTGGAAACGTCAAGTAATTTACATTTTAGTTTTAATTGTGAAACAAATTTAGTTCCAAAGATTAGAAAATGAAGGGTTCACCCATTTTTAAATCGGTTGATCCATTTTATGTGTAAAAATAAAAGTTTACTTTTTTTCAGAAGTTAGTCAAAGTGAACCTCAAGAGACAAGATTTTAACATGTGTGTTGAAAGTTTGATGGCTGCAAGTCCAATGTTTTAACCAGTGGGCCACCTCTGATCACAGTATACTGCTTATTTCATAGACTTTTTCTGGGAACTGCAATTTATAGGCAGAGTCTTGGAAGTAAGAGGGGTCTTCAATCTGCTTAGTAAGCTGTGGGGAAACTTCCTTGCCAACAAACTGCCTTACAGAAAGTCACAGGTTCCTGAAACTCTGTTTAACCCTCAACGGGATTACTGATTTCTGGAACATGGCCAAACAGCAGTTGGGCAGAAAGGTCATTGGAGCTCACACACCTCTGTCTGCCCTACGGGATATGCCCTTTATGTCTTTCCTTTCATTGACCTAAGATTACATAGTTCTTGATCTTGAAGTCAAACCCATTCCAAAAAGTTTCCTTTGGTATAACTTTGTCAAAACAATATCAAAACTGAAATAAACAGAACTGGATGTTTCCAAGGAGATTGACAATATCCATGTTCCCCTAAAAAGCTCTGATGAAACCTGTCTCGATTGCTGAATATGCTGTACCTCAAATGTCTATCAGCCTTTAAAAGTCCATTCCCACATTTGAAAGCAAGCATATAAACTGTGGGTCTGAAAAGATATTAGAGAACCATCGGCGAAGGCAAGTATTTCCATGGCCACATGGAGGTTAGACTTGAAATCCTCACATTGATTCAAAACATGTTCAGAATGTAGGGTTTTACCTTTGAAATGATGGAACATATTTGATTAAATTTTACTGAAATTATAGTATAGAAAAAGAAAATAAAATACTCAAATTAATTCCCTGGTTACATTCTTTGTGAAAAAAAACTTCAACAGTAAAATACATCTAGTAGACCAAATCTCTGTGTGTCCCAGGATATGAAGCTTTTATCGGCTTCTTTATATTGACCTCAGATTACACCTTATACTTTCAGTAAGTCAAGCAGTTTTTCTGCCCTGTGACCATGAGATAGAGATTCAAGAGAACTTAACCCAAAACCTTGTTTGATATCCTGCTCTAGAATGATCTTTGTAAAACATCTGATTTATTGTTGTTCGGGTTGTCTGTGATGGCCGAATGGTTAAGGTGTTGGACTCGAAATCCAATGGGGTTTCCCCACACAGGTTCAAATCCTGTTCACAGCGCTGACTTTTACACCCACACATATGAAGGAGAAAATTAATTTCCTTTAAAGATAAATCTCTATAATACTTGGTTGAGATTTGAGCAAAAAGAAGCAAGAACTTGGGAATTTAACTGTTTAGTTCATTTTTTCCACTTTTTTTTATTTTAATAAAACTTTATTTGGGTCTTCAATTTACTTAAAAAGCTGTAAAGTATGCTTTTATTGGCAAATAGTTAAAAAAGAGACAGAGAAGGGTCTGATCTGAGGTTTCTTGGAACATGGAAAGAAGTAGTCGGCGTCATGAGAAATATAGACCTTCACTTATTTCATATATCTTACTATTTTTGAGTCTAACAAGAAAGACATTTGTATTGTAGATGGCAGTTATTCATTTTCACAATGATTTTAGACTTTTCTCAACCATAGATTTATAGGGATTTCCTTCTGAAGGAAGATAAACATCTCTGTTTACTATTTATAAAATACATCGCTGTGAACAGGATTATAACCTGTGCAGGGAAAACCCCATTGGATATTAAGTCCAACTCCTTAACCACTCGGCCACCACAGCCAATCTGTACAGCAAGTTATCAGATGTTTTTGCAAAATTCACTTAAGAGTCAGGTCTAAAAGAAGGTGTTGGGTTAAGTTTACTATGATTATATTGACAATATGGTCATAGGAAAGAAATCTTGCTTGACTTACTGATAGAGAAAGGTGTGATCTCATATCAGCATGAAGAAAATGATAAAAGCGTTTTATCCTTGGGCATAATGAGATGTGGTCTACTAGATATTTTTTACTGTTCAATTTGTGGTTTGCAACAGAACGCAACCAGGGAATTAATCTGTATATATTTTTTTTCTTTTTCATCAACTTTTTCTATATTTTGATTTCATTAAACATTCATGAGCTAAGTCCCATTTTTTCAAAGGTTAAACCCTGCACTCTGGACATAATTTGAACCATAATGCGGATTTCAAGTTTAACGTTCATGTAGCCATCGAGCCTTGTAGCCTTTTCTGATGGTTCTCCAATGTCTTTTGGAAATAAGTTTTTCTGTTTGTGGTTGAATTGTGGGAATGGACTTTTGATTTGCAGATAGACGTTTTGGGCAGAGCATATCCAGAAACATAGACAGGTCTGATCAGAGCTTCCTGAGAAGAATAAAGGAAATCGCCAATGTCCTGGAAATGTCAAGTAATTTACATTTTAGTTTTAATTGTGAAACAAATTTAGTTCCAAAGATTAGAAAATGAAGGGTTCACCCATTTTTAAATCGGTTGATCCATTTTATGTGTAAAAATAAAGGTTTACTTTTTTTCAGAAGTTAGTCAAAGTGAACCTCAAGAGACAAGATTTTAACATGTGCGTTGAAAGTTTGATGGCTGAAAGTCCAATGTTTTAACCAGTGGGCCACCTCTGATCACAGAAGACTGCTTATTTCATAGACTTTTTCTGGGAACTGCAATTTATAGGCAGAGTCTTGGAAGTAAGAGAGGTCTTCAATCTTCTTAGTAAGCTGTGGGGAAGCTTCCTTGCCAACAAACTGCCTTACAGAAAGTCACCAGTTCCTGAAACTCTGTTTAACCCTCAACGGGATTACTGATTTCTGGAACATGACCAAACAGCAGTTGGGCAGAAAGGTCATTGGAGCTCACACACCTCTGTCTGCCCTACGGGATATGCCCTTTATGTCTTTCTTTCCATTGACCTAAGATTACATAGTTCTTGATCTCGAAGTCAAACCCATTCCAAAAAGTTTCCTTTGGTATAACTGTGTCAAAACAATATCAAAACTGAAATAAACAGAACTGGATGTTTCCAAGGAGATTGACAATATCCATGTTCCCCTAAAAAGCTCTGATGAAACCTTTCTCGATTGCTGAATATTCTGTACCTCAAACGTCTATCAGCCATTAAAAGTCCATTCCCACATTTGAAAGCAAGCATATAAACTGTGGGTCTGAAAATATATTAGAGAACCATCGGAGAAGGCAAGTATTTCCACGGCCACATGGATGTTAGACTTGAAATCCTCACATTGATTCAAAACATGTTCAGAATGTAGGGTTTTACCTTTGAAATGATGGAACATATTTGATTAAATATTACTGAAATCATAGTATAGAAAAAGAAAATAAAATACTCAAATTAATTCCCTGGTTACATTCTTTGTGAAAAAAAACTTCAACAGTAAAATACATCTAGTAGCCCAAATCTCTGTGTGTCCCAGGTTATGAAGCTTTTATCGACTTCTTTATATTGACCTGAGATTACACCTTATACTTTCAGTAAGTCAAGCAGTTTTTCTGCCCTGTGACCATGAGATAGAGATTCAAGAGAACTTAACCCAAAACCTTGTTTATGTCCTGCTCTAGAATGATCTTTGTAAAACATCTGATTTATTGTTGTTCAGGTTGGCTGTGAGGGCCGAGTGGTTAAGGCGTTGGACTCGAAATTCAATGGGGTCTCCCCACACAGGTTCAAATCCTGTTCACAGCGCTGTCTTTTACACCCACACATATGAAGGAGAAAATTAATTTCCTTTAGAGATAAATCTCTATAATACTATGGTTGAGATTTGAGCAAAAAGAAGCAAGAAACTTGGGAATTTAACTGTTTAGTTCATTTTTTACACTTTTTTTATTTTAATAAAACTTTATTTGGGTCTTCAATTTACTTAAAAAGCTGTAAAGTATGCTTTTATTGGCAAATAGTTAAAAAAGAGACAGAGACAGGTCTGATCTGAGGTTTCTTGGAACATGGAAAGAAGTAGTCGGCGTCATGAGAAATATAGACCTTCACTTATTTCATATATCTTACTATTTTTGAGTCTAACAAGAAAGACATTTGTATTGTAGATGGCAGTTATTCATTTGCACAATGATTTTGGACTTATCTCAACCATAGATTTATAGGGATTTCCTTCTGAAGGAAGTTAAACATCTCTGTTTATTATTTACAAAATACATCGCTGTGAACAGGATTATAACCTGTGCAGGGAAAACCCCATTGGATATCAAGTGCAACGCCTTATCCACTCGGCCACCACAGCCAATCTGTACAGCAAGTTATTAGATGTTTTTGCAAAATTCACTTTAAGCTGGGTTTACACACTGCAACATCTCAAACGACATCGCTGTAAGGTCACCGGTTTTGTGACGCAATAGCGATGTTGTTTGCGATGTTGCAGTGTGTGAATCCTATCAGCGACCTGGCCCCTGCTGTGAAGTTGTAATCGTTACAAATCGTTCAGGACCATTCCTAGGTCCTTTGTTTCCCGCTGTGCAGCATGAAGTTTCAGTGTGTGAAGTCTTTTCAGCGACTTTGTTAGCAACTTCCCTTTCAAAAGGCTGCTTATCAACGTCCCCAACAACCAGCTAGGTCGCTCTGCAGGTCCGGATCGCTGTTGAGTTGTTGGCCAGGTTTGCCTGTTTGAACGCTCACCAGAGACTTAGCAGAGACTTAGGGAGGTCGCTATTGCGTCACCAAACCGGTGACGTTACAGCGATGTCCTTTGCGATGTTGCAGCGTGTAAACCCAGCTTAAGAGTCAGGTCTAAAAGAAGGTGTTGGGTTAAGTTTACTTTGATTATATTGACAATATGGTCATAGGAAAGAAATCTTGCTTGTCTTACTGATAGAGAAAGGTGTGATCTCATATCAGCATGAAGAAAATGATAAAAGCGTTATATCCTTGGGCATAATGAGATGTGGTCCACTAGATATCTTTTACTGTTCAATTTGTGGTTTGCAACAGAATGCAACCAGGGAATTAATCTGTAGATATTTTTTTTCTTTTTCATCAACTTTTTCTATATTTTGATTTCACTAAACATTCATGAGCTAAGTCCCATTTTTTTAAAGGTAAAATCCTGCACTCTGAACATAATTTGAACCATAATGCGGATTTCCAGTTTAACGTTCATGTAGCCATCGAGCCTTGTAGCCTTTTCTGATGGTTCTCCAATGTCTTTTGGAAATAAGTTTTTCTGCTTGTGGTTGAATGTGGTAATGGACTTTTGATTTTGCGACAGACGTTTTGGGCAGAGCATATTCAGAAACATAGACCGGTCTGATCAGAGCTTCCTGAGAAGAATAAAGGAAATCGCCAATGTCCTGGAAACATCAAGTAATTTACATTTTAGTTTTCGTACTGTGTAGTTTTAATTATGAGACAAATTTAGACCCAAAGATTAGAAAATGAAAGGTTCACCCATTTTTAAATCGGTTGACCCTTTTTATGTGTGAAAATAAAGGTTTACTCTTTTTCAGACGTTAGTCGAAGTGAGACACAAGAGATAAGATTATAACATGTGCGTTGAAAATTTATTAGCCTCACGTCCAATGTTAATAAGCAGTAGGCCAACCCTTATCACAGGAGACTTCTGGTTTCATAGACATTTTCTCAGAACTGCAGTGTACAGGCAGAGTCTTGGAAGTAAGATGGGTCTTCTATTTGCTGAGGAAGCTATGGGGAGACTTTCTTGCCAGCAAACTGCCTTAAGGGTACTTTACACACTGCGTCATCGCTAGCGATGTGAAATTCTAGATCGCAATTGCGATCTTTGTAGATCGCACATAGGTCATTTTACGCATGTGCGATCTCGAGTTTCACATCACTAATGAGATTGCTAGCGATGTTGCAGTGTGTAAAGTACCCTGTAGGCTATGTGCGCATGCTGCGGATTTGCATTTTCGTTTTTATACTGTGTAGTTTCAATTATAACTCTTATAATATTCTCTTTATTTTTCAGTTTGCTATATTTCCCTACTAGTGAATGTAACTATACCCTTTTCACTTTTTTCACTTCTTTCCTTTTTCACTATTTTATGCATATAAATAATAGAATCCTTTTCACTATTTTCCTATATAATAGGTTTTCCCCGCAATGTGTAGTGTTCGGTTTGCATATTTCCCACACCGATGTTATATATTTAAGCACTTTATTAACTTTGAAGGTATTTGCTCATTTATTACCCCGCAAGGCTTTATATTATATACTGATAATTTCATATTAAGATAATTATTGTCTATTCATGACATATATCATGAAATTGAAGGTAGTTTTATCCACCTATAGATCATGGGCTGTCATTTTCAGTATTATATAATGATGTTAACCCCATAGTTTCCATATTTTTTTTAAATAACTATGATAGTTTTGATCGGGATAATTAGTCCTATTTTCCGTAGTAAGAGCCTTTTTGCTTTGTAGTATATTACTAATACTTTTTTGTAACAAATTTATTTACCATTGTTATCATCAATAATCAATCATTCATTAATTCATTTTGGTGCAAGAATATAAATATTTATGGATTGTTTCTTCATACAGAAAGTTTTCCAGTTGTAATGAGAGTCTTTCTTTATAAAAATACCTGTGACTTCTGTTGATATTCCCAACACCTCTATAATAGGTAAATGTATTTTCATTTTTTGTATGAGTATGATACTGTATGCATATATTAAAAAAAATCTTTTTGTAGTTAATGACATTATGTAATGTCTCTAAACAAATATTGCATGTAAAGTTTTTGTAATGTGATGCTAACAGTCTGTTATATTGTTTCATTATGTACAGTAACAGTGATCGAAGAAGGCTTTGGCCGAAAGGTTTTGAATGTTACTTGGAATGTCACAATATATAAAGAAATAGAAAAAATAATATATTTTGAGTGCCGGAGTTTGTTCTATTATATTACTTATTTTTTCTCCTGAGCACCAAACAATAAAACGGTGAGCTGAGCCATACTCTATTTTTTTTTTGTTTTTTTTTTCATTCCCACATTCAAACATGGTGGCACGGTGGGTCAGTGGTTAGCACTGCAGTGTTTGGGTCCTGGGTTCAAATCCCCTCAAGGACAACATCTGTTAGGAGTTTGTGTGTTTTCCCTGTGTTTGCGTGGGTTTCCTCTGGGTTCTCTGATTTCCTCCCACACTCAAAAGACATACAGATAGGGACTCTAAATTGTGAGCCCCAATGGGGAAAGTGTTGCCAATGTATGTAAAGCGCTGTGGCATTAATAATGCTATATAAAATTATTATTATTATTATCCCAAGAGCTTGTCCATGTCTTTACTCCTCAGGAACCTGAGATCAGAGCTGTCACTGTCTGTAAAGCAATTTTCTGGCATTGAATCCTCCCCACAGCTTTTTCAGCAAATATGAGGGGCTGCTGATAAGTCTTTGGCTTTAGCCAGAAAGAAACGATATAGGATGATGAAACTTTACATTTATTTCACATACTCTCCACTGATCACAACACACTTCTTACATCGGTATTCCAAGTTCTGTAAGCCTAGCAAAAAGAAGGATTTTGCTTGTGCCTCAAACCAGGCATCAGTAGCAGCCATGGCATCAGAAATGATGTGAAATTTTGGTACCCTTGAGGTGTTTCTTCAGGTTTGGAAACAGATGATAGTCGGAGGGAGCTACGTCTGGTGAATAAGGTGGGTGGGCAACCAGTTGGAAGCCCAGCTCTGCCAGTTTTGCTGTGGTCGCTTGTGCAGTGTGAGCGGAGGTGTTGTCTTGCAGGAACAAGATTCCTTTGGACAGCTTGCTGCGCCTTTTGGCCTTCAGAGCTGCCTTCAATTTGTCTAAACTTCAAGATAATACCTTGCTTTGATGGTGGAACCCTTTTGAAAGTAGTCCACTAGCAGCACATCCTCCTTATCTCAGAACACAGACACCATCACCTTACTGGCTGATTTTTGTACCCTTAACTTCTTTGGACGAGGAGAACCACTGTGCATTCACTCTTTTGACTGCTCCTTATTTCAGGGTCATACAAATTAATCTAGGTCTCATCTATATATTGACCAGTTAATCCAGGAAGTTGTTATCAGTCCGGAAACACTGACAAATGGACCGGGAAGTTTTCACTGACATGCTTCTCTGATCTGTTGTCAGACATTTGGGGACCCACTTTGCAGATCGCTTCCTCATGTCCAAATGTTCATGGATAATGACACAAACATGCGAAGTCCCCATGATGTCCGCTATTGCTTTAGCTGAAATTCGTCGATTCTTTAATATGAGGTTGTGCAAAGCATCAACGAGCTCCGGAATAACAACCACTTTCACTCGTCCAGGACATTCCTCATCATTGGTGCTGAAGTGGCCCGTTTTAAATTTGTCAACCCAGTTTTTAACTGTGGAATATGAAGGGCATTGATCCCCCAATGTCTGCAACATATCACCATGAAAGTCCTTCACAGACTTTAATTGCAGAAACAAGAATTTTATCACTTCTCTGCTCTCAGTTGCTTAGAACATTGCATTAGACTTCGCAATTTTGTTTTCCTGTGTGTGTAGAACACTGTTGCCATAAGCAACAAACACAACATTTTGAAAACATATATTAGACACATAAGGCTTTCTTGTGATGTAAAATTCATTACCATAGAAACAAAAAAGATCACAAACCCAAAGACTTGTCAGCAGCCCCTCATAGAAGACTAGAGTTGAGCGCGGTTCGCGGTTCGAGGTTCTCCAGTTCTAGGCTCGAGTGATTTTGGGGCCTGTTCTAGATCGAACTAGAACTCGAGCTTTTTGCAAAAGCTCGATAGTTCTAGAAACGTTCGAGAACGGTTCTAGCAGCAAAAAAACAGCTAATTCCTAGCTGGCTTTCCGCTGTAATAGTGTAAGTCACTCTGTGACTCACACTATTATGACATTTCAGTGTATAGTGTGCGTGAACAGCGCCTTCAGATCACTCCTGTTTGTATAATGGTGATCGCCATTTTTTTTTTTTTTTTCCTTGTCTTCCTTCCCTAAGCGCGCGCGTCTTGTGGAGCGGGCCAGCATGTCAGCCAATCCCAGACACACACACAGTTAAGTGGACTTTTAGCCAGAGAAGCAACGGCATGTGTGATAGGATGTCCATGTCACATGTCCCTGCATTATAAAACCGGACATTTTCCTCCAGGACGCCATTATCTCTTCTGCGTCCTTGGTGTCAGACATCACTGGCGCAGCTCCGTCCTGAGTCCTATCGCCGATACTGCTGTATGCGCTCCATACACAGCGCTAGACAGCTTAGGGAGAGCACTTTTAGGGACAGTCCTTTTAAGGGCTCAAACCGGCAGGGTCAGAGCCATAGGTGACAGGTCCTGAAAACAGCGACAGCGTCTGTGTAGCTAAGGTCAGGGATTTCGTCGCTGCATTTCCCCATTAGGAGGGAATAGAAAGGCAGGCCTCCATTCCTCTACCCAGAGCCCCACAATCCTGGCACTGTACCCTCCTGTCCTCTGCACACTTCAACTCTTTTTAACTAAGCCATTATGCTAGCAAACAGTCAGTGTACCTAGTGGCATCCTAAACGTGTCTATTGTACTTTTGTCTAGTCACACTATTGCAAAGATATTTGCAGCACGTCTGCCTGCATTGCACACTCAAACTCTTTTTAACTAAGCCATTATACTAGCAAATAGTCAGTGTACCTAGTGGCATCCTAAACGTGGCTATTGTACTTTTGTGTAGTCACACTAGTGGAAAGATATTTGCAGCACGTCTGCCTGCATTGCACACTCCAACTCTTTTTAACTAAGCCATTATACTAGCAAACAGTCAGTGTACCTAGTGGCATCCTAAACGTGGCTATTGTACTTTTGTGTAGTCAAACTAGTGGAAAGATATTTGCAGCACGTCTGCCTGCATTGCACACTCAAACTTTTTTTAACTAAGCCATTATACTAGCAAACAGTCAGTGTACCTAGTGGCATCCTAAACGTGGCTATTGTACTTTTGTGTAGTCAAACTAGTGGAAAGATATTTGCAGCACGTCTGCCTGCATTGCACACTCCAACTCTTTTTAACTAAGCCATTATAATGGCAAACAGTCAGTGTACCTAGTGGCATCCTAAACGTGGCTATTGTACTTTTGTGTAGTCAAACTAGTGGAAAGATATTTGCAGCATGTCTGCCTGCATTGCACACTCCAACTCTTTTTAACTAAGCCATTATACTAGCAAACAGTCAGTGTACCTAGTGGCATCCTAAACGTGGCTTTTGGACTTCTGTATAGTCCCACTAGTGCACAGATATTTGCAGCACGTCTGCCTGCATTGCACACTCAAACTCATTGTTACTAAGCCATTATACTAGCAAACACTCAGTGTACCTAGTGGCATACAAGAAGTGGCTGTTGGACTCCATTAGTGCCCCACTGGTGCAAATCTATGTGCAGCACCTCTGCATGACACCCTCCTGCTCTGTTTTTAATGAGCTATAATGATAACAAAAAATACTGCCATTTAGTGGCATCATAGAACTGGCTGTTGTATTCCATTAGTGCCCCACTGGTGCCAAGCTATTTCTAGCACCTCTACATGACACCCTCATGCACATTTTGCTACGCTAATGTTATAGCAAACTCAGGGAATTCATTGCTGCATTTGATAATTCGGAGGGATAGAAAGTGAGGCTTCCTTTAGCTTTTCCTTCTGTTCATAGACAGCATCTCCAAGTTCCCACCCGAAGAGCAATTTCTCCTCCACGTCTAAGTGTGGAGAGGCAGCTAGTGCGCATGCGTGTGCCGATTTACCCCAGCTGCAGCATAACTACAGTGTTTCGCCTAGTGAGTATGCTCAGCCTGACTGTGCCATTCCTGATGCTAAGTCTTCATTTCGGGATACAGCGCATGCTCCCACACTAAGTGTGAAAAGCCTCTTTGCACAGGTACTTGCATTCCGTGCCGGGTCTAAGTCCTGTTTTGTGCCTAGACACCATGCTAAAGCTGATAGTCTTTTTTCAGAGACTGTATTTCATGCTACTGAGCATGCTCAGGCACTTACTGCATCAGAGACTAGGTCCGGTAATGAACTCTTTGGCCCTGCCCCTGATGTGGGGGTCCCATATAGACCACAGGGCATCAGGTGTCCTCCCAAATGGCTTGCAGAGGCCCACCCCTATGACTTGTCACCGCATTATTGATGGTCAGACGATGACTGGTGAGGTGTTTGGGTCATGGCAGCCATGAGGTCATCATTGAAGTTGCGGTTCCAAATAGGACGCTAGTTATGCCACTCATGACGTGTCACTCTACTTTTGTCTCCAGGAGGTGCATTGTGGTTCACCCTGGTTTGGGGCGGACCCAGGTTATAAAAGGGGCTGGAGCCAACAAGGAGGTGCACAGTCTTCTATTATGCTCCGAAAGAGCACACTTCCATGTGTTGAACCCATTGCGGCTTTAGGCCACAGGTAGGCAGGGATAGGGTGTCGATGCAGGCCACCACCACAGTTGGTAACGCAGAACGGTTAAGACCAGCTCCTGTCCTACCAGTCCTGCTTGTGCAGCCCAGTGGCATTAACAGGCCTGCTGCTGCTGATGCGCCTGCTGTCCACAGGTGTGGCCCCTACGCACACGGTCAGCGTACTCAATGGCCCCTGTGTTGTTAACAGGGAGTTCCTGGGCTGGGTGGGCATGTGGACCCTGTGACGCTAACAGGGCTCCCAGTCTCCAGATCCGAATGGCGTCTAACTCAGTTCAGGCTACTATTAGTTTCATAGCCACACAGCTCTGTATCCTCCACCAAACCTTCCAGTTGCCAACCTCTCCTTTTCCAACTGGGAGCACGGTGGACACTGACTGCTGATGGGGATATATACCTTTCTCTTTCTTTTCTTATTAATTTTCGTTATATAGCGGTAACATAGTATATACCACTTTATCAAAATCTGCCAGTCCCACTGTAACAGATGGTGTTTCTTCAGCAAATGTTACTGTTGCTTAACCACCAAATCCACGGACCAAAACTTTTTTCCCCTTTCCAACACACCTGTTCCCCTTTCCACCAGCATCTGTCCTTTTTCAACTCATTTTGGGATATGACCAAAAGTGCAACTCTGCAGGGACACCGTACTCAACGCCATCTCAGCACAGCAGCCAGCCCTCGGTCCCTCAGATGTGGACAAGTAAAAGACCATTTCCTCCTATCCATGACAAAGTGTTGAGATTCACTCTGTGCAGCACTGGTGTTTAGTGGAAAAGCAGATCTAAGATTGCGTACCACATTCTGCAGATACTCCTGTACACGTGCGTCCATTTCTATGGCAGGAATTATTTCGCCAAATTTTGTCTTGTACCAGGGATCTAACAGTGTGGCAACCCAGTATTCTGGATTACTTTGAATTCGTACAATCCGAGGGTCATGTTGTAGGTAGTGCAGCAAGAAGGCGCTCATGTGTCTTGTGCATCCAGGAGGACCAAGTCCTTGGTGTGTTGGTGGCAGAGAGGTGAGAATCGTGCCTCCTTCCTCTGCCCTCTCCCCACAACCTCGCACAACCGAAATGTGAGCAAGCTCTCACTCATCTGCTGAGTCTTCCATGCCCATCGCCAGTTCGTCCTCCATTTCTTCATGGGCTCCTGCACCTTCTTCAACACTTTTTGCTGATACTATGCGCCCTTGTTAATCCCTCTCCCTCACCATGACTGCCGCATAGGTGCCGCTGACCATCTGGACCTCGTAGATCTTGTTATCCCTTCCGCATATGACTCCTCCTGTACTTCCTCCCCTTCCTCTTGTCCCAACACCTGACTCCGAATAATAATTACAGTGTGCTCCATCATGTAGATGACCAGAATTGTCACGCTGAGAATGACATTGCCAGTGCTAAACATCTTCGTCGACATTTGTAAACTGTGTAGCAGGGTGCATAGGTCCTTGATCTGACACCACTCCAGCAGCGTGATCTGCACCACCTCTGGATCAAGTTATCCCAGGCTATATGTCATAACGTTTTGCAGCAGGGTTCGGCGGTGCTGCCACAAACGCTGCAACATGTGCAGATTCAAATTCCTGCGTGTCGGCACATCGCATTTCAGGCGTTTAACCACCAGACCTAAAGACTTCTGTAGTGACGAAAGTTGTTGAGCTGCTGTGTGCGCACGATGGAAGTGAGCACATAGCGAGCGTGCCCGCTGCACAAGGCCATGTAGGCCGGGATGGTGTTTTAAAAATTGCTGGAGAATTAGGTTCAACACGTTAGCCATACAAGGCACGTGTGTCACATTGCCCTGACGATGGCCCGCAGCCAGGTTTGCATCATTGCCGCACACGGCTGTTAAGTCACCAACGGAGTACGCTCCGTCAATTTGTACTCCGGTCGCCAGGTGACAACGTGTTCCTTTCATGCATAGTGCTGATGATGGGAGAGGAGTCGATGCCAGCGGCGCAGGTGGACGCAGGTTATGCTCACCCACTGGGCTGCATTACCTTGACAGATGCAGAATCTCTTGCTGAATGTAGCTGGTGGGTATCTCACAGATGAAATACCATCATTCAGCTACAACCAATGGGAAGACACCACACCCTTTTTTATGCCCATCCTGTCTGCAGACCACTGCCAGACATAGCTATGAACCTCTTGTTACTGTTACCCCCAGTTCAGTTTTATGAGTTTGTGTGCTTGTTACCTGACTACTTTTCCTGCTTGCTGTTTATGTACCTTGTTGGCCGATCCGCATTTCACCTCTGCTTGTTTTCTGATTAAGTCCTGGCCGTCCCATTCTGTTCCTGTTCCTCAATTAATGTTTTGACCCTGCCTGACTACTATTCTCTGGAACTGCAGCCTTCCACAGGTATTAATCACCTTGGGCCCTGTCTAATTCCTAATCCCTGTATAGGGGTTAAAGGGTTTCAGGGTTCTAGGGGTCCTGCTTGGTGAGTGGCTTCCCTCTAGCCTATCATTTACAGCCCATCTGAGTGTGTGGATCAAGGAAGGCATTACACCGTGCTCTCTGCAGAAGGCCATGTGGGCCAGGATAGTGCTTTAAAAATTGCTGGACAACCAGGTTCAACACGTGAACCACACAAGGCACGTGTGTCACATTGTCACAGCGAAGGGCCGCACCCATGTTTGCATCATTGTCGCACCCGGCCTTACCTGGCTGCTGGTTGAGTGGAGACAACCATTGATGAAACTCGGTCTCCAGAGCTAACCGTCCACAACTTCTCAGCGGTGTGACTCACATTTCCCATACATTTCAAAGTAAACCTTTGACCGCCTGATGGCATTGAGCTCTGCTGCCAGCATAGTAAGGAGGTGTGTGGTATTCCTTGTGCGCAGTTACAAGGAAGGGTGGCCTGACCACACAGGGTTTGCGCCAAGGTGAAGGACCCACACGAGGTTGAAGAGGCAGAAGCAGTGTATTAACTTCTACATACAGAAGAAGGATTGAAACAACTCGTGGGGACGGCAAGACTTGTACAGCAGACCCTTCTCCATCTCTCCCCACAGTAACCCATTGCCCAGTTAGCGACATGTAACGCCCCTGTCCATGCTTACTGGGCCAATTATCTGTGGTGAAATGCACCCTGTCACACAGAGTTTCTCAAGGAATCAGTGATGTTTAGTGCGACATGCTGGTGTAGCGCGTGCACGCCTTTGTTGGAGAAGGAGTGGCGCCTGGGCATCGGCTCTTGGGGCACTGCGATGGGCATAAGGTCTCAAAAATCCTCGGTTAAAAAGGTTGGAAAGGCAGCATTTTGGTAGCCAACAGTTTCCAGATGCTGAAAGTAAACCTCTAAGCCATGTCATGCCCTTCTAAAAGCATGTAAAACACAGCGAGGGGACTCCAACCACAGTCTCCCTCGTTGCCACTAACTGGGCCACACACACCCCACTTGACTGGCATCGGTTGAGCCCCCTTTTGAAAAAGAAAAAGATGCTTTTCATGAAGCACTCTCAAAAATACGCGTGCCTTTCCCGTCCCCTGGCTGACCCAGGGGAAGAAAAGTCCTCTGAGAGCCATGACTTGTTCATCTTGGTTCTTTTAGAAACACAGCGAGGGGACTCCAACCACAGTCTCCCTCGTTGCCACTAACTGGGCCACACACACCCCACTTGACTGGCATCGGTTGAGCCCCCTTTTGAAAAAGAAAAAGATGCTTTGCATGAAGCACTCTCAAAAATACGCGTGCCTTTCTCGTCCCCTGGCTGACCCAGGGGAAGAAAAGTCCTCTGAGAGCCATGACTTGTTCATCTTGGTTCTTTTAGAAACACAGCGAGGGGACTCCAACCACAGTCTCCCTCGTTGCCACTAACTGGGCCACACACACCCCACTTGACTGGCATCGGTTGAGCCCCCTTTTGAAAAAGAAAAAGATGCTTTGCATGAAGCACTCTCAAAAATACGCGTGCCTTTCCCGTCCCCTGGCTGACCCAGGGGAAGAAAAGTCCTCTGAGAGCCATGACTTGTTCATCTTGGTTCTTTTAGAAACACAGCGAGGGGACTCCAACCACAGTCTCCCTCGTTGCCACTAACTGGGCCACACACACCCCACTTGACTGGCATCGGTTGAGTCCCCTTTTGAAAAAGAAAAAGATGCTTTGCATGAAGCACTCTCAAAAATACGCGTGCCTTTCCCGTCCCCTGGCTGACCCAGGGGAAGAAAAGTCCTCTGAGAGCCATGACTTGTTCATCTTGGTTCTTTTAGAAACACAGCGAGGGGACTCCAACCACAGTCTCCCTCGTTGCCACTAACTGGGCCACACACACCCCACTTGACTGGCATCGGTTGAGCCCCCTTTTGAAAAAGAAAAAGATGCTTTGCATGAAGCACTCTCAAAAATACGCGTGCCTTTCCCGTCCCCTGGCTGACCCAGGGGAAGAAAAGTCCTCTGAGAGCCATGACTTGTTCATCTTGGTTCTTTTAGAAACACAGCGAGGGGACTCCAACCACAGTCTCCCTCGTTGCCACTAACTGGGCCACACACACCCCACTTGACTGGCATCGGTTGAGCCCCCTTTTGAAAAAAGAAAAAGATGCTTTGCATGAAGCACTCTCAAAAATACGCGTGCCTTTCCCGTCCCCTGGCTGACCCAGGGGAAGAAAAGTCCTCTGAGAGCCATGTCCACATTGTCAGTGGACAGACACGTGTGCTTATCTGCCAGCAGACCCCCAGCAGCACTGAAGACAGGTTCCGAGAGAACGCTGGCTGCAGGACACGACAAGATCCCCAAGGCGTACGTGGCAAGCTCAGGCAATTTATCCAGATTGGAAGCCTAAAATGAGCAGGGCTCAAGTTGCACAATAATGGAATCGATGTTTCCTTGCATATACTCATATATCTGTGTGTCCTCCTCTTTTTCCTTGTCCAGCTCTTTTGTTTTCGCATGAGTATATGTCCTTGTCACTTTCCAATGTGTTTGTGTTGTGTTGTGAGTTGTTTATCACCTTTTGGACACCTTTGAGGGTGTTTTCTAGGTGTTTTTATGTGTTTGTGATTGCGTGCCATTGTTTCCTATGCAGTTCGAGTTCGGTTCGTCGAACGTTCGACGAGCCGACCTCGAACGGGACCTCCGTTCGGCGAACCGACCTCGAGCCGAACCGGGACCGGTTCGCTCATCTCTATAGAAGACCCATCTTACTTCCAAGATTCTGCCGATAAGATAAACTGCCGTTCCAAGAAAATGTCTATGAATCAGAGTTCTAGTGTCATCCATTTTGACCAACTGGTTAAAGAATTGTCTTAAAAAAATATATTTTATTTAAATTGTTGGTCAAAAAAAACTACTTAAAACATATATAAAAACATATGTGGTAGGTCAGGATAAACACAGTGAATAAAGGGCTTAATATTGGACACAAAATGCAGGAAAAAAACAGCTAAAAGTATAAATATATAGGAAAATCTCCTTTATAGATCATACAAAAATTCAGTTGTATTTAAACTTTGGTTGGTTCAATAAATAAAGAAACAGGAGTATCAGCATTAAATAGAAGTGTCACATGTATAATAATTACAAAAAGTTGATAATTAAATTAATTTAAAGACAAAGTGTCTAGTGCATAGTAATTAATTGGCATAAAAATGCAAATTTAAAGTGACACGTGCGTAGTTATACTCACAAAATACTAGAGGGTTCTGTGATCTGAAGGTGTCGGGTGTGTAAGAAATCTCCAGACCAATAAATAAATATATATATTAATTATTAAAGTGCCAATAAATGAGCAAATACCTTCAAAGTTAATAAAGTGCTTAAATATATAACATCGGTGTGGGAAATATGCAAACCCAACACTACAAATCACACAATTCCCCCTTAGAATAAAACATGTACAGATACTCCCATAGAGAAAGCTTTCTCATAAAAATAGCAGCGCATGTGTGAACTAAAGTCCAACCATTCTTTGCATAGTGAATAAAGGCATAATTACCCATGTCAATACAGCCACTGTACAGAGTTACACTGACACGTTTCGCTACAGCTTCATCATGAGGGCTACATGAAACTACACAGTAGAGATGAGCCACCCCCTAGTGTTCAAGTTTGGTTTGGTTCGTCGAACCCCATTGAAAACAAAGGAAGGCAAACACAAACAAACACATTATATGTATACACATACAGTTAATAATAAACATTGCCATTACACTTACAATTCCCGCGACACGTCCTGCACTCTGTCTCCTGATGCTTCTCCTTCCGATCATCGCTGTGTCCTCCCGGTAATGATGATTGGACCTTTCCGTGATATCATAGTATGTGACCAGTCACATGTGTATTATCTCATTGGCTAGAGACTGGTCACATGGCTATGACGTCATGCTAGGTCCTGTCAGTGCATCTCTCCGGTACGCGGTGCTCGTTCAAGCATCTCCCTACTCAGTATACTCGGTGAAATGCTCTGGCACATGGTTGGCTCCCCGTTCCTGCATGTCGGCGCTCTTTACAGAGTCAGCCCACATGCAGGGACTGGATGCCACAGACGGTGAATAGCGGCGCTGGGAATCAGTTGATCGGAGATCACCCCAGCACTACCGCACTCATTATCATCCCCGCACACTTGCAAGCACTACCTGAGTGAAGTCTCCAGTGACAGCGCGGCTCACTTCAGTTGCTGCATGGACCTGACACAGAGTGGTCATGTTCTACAGCGCTCCCTGTCAGCTTCATGTAGCAGAGCTGAAAGAGTTGTGTGGATTACTTCAGACCTGGAGGGGTAATTGGGGATTAATAAAGTGGTAAAAGAGGGGTTTTTTTGTCTTTTATTCCAAATAAAGGATTTTTCGTTGTGTGTATTTATTTACTTTCACTTACAGGTTAATCATGGAAGGTATCTCGGGGAGACGCCTGCCATGATTAACATAGGACTTAGTGGCAGCTATAAGCTGCCATTTAACTCCTTATTACCCCGATTGCCACTGCACCAGGGCAATTCGGGATGTGCTGGGTAGAGTCCCGGTACTGTCGCATATAATGGATGCGGCAATTCCGGGCGGCTACTGGCTGATATTGTTAGAGTGGTGGGCTCCCCATAACATGGCACTCCCTATCCTGACAATACCAGTCTTCAGCCGTGTGGCTTTATCTTGGCTGGTATCAAAATTGGGGGGACCGCAGTTTTTTCTTTAAATTATTTATTTATTTATTTTAATGCACGATATAGATTCGCCCACCGGCGGGTGTGATTGGTTGCAGTGAGACAGCTGTCACTCAGCGTGGGGGCATGTCTGACTGCCAGGGCCGGATTATAGGCGGGGCAGGCGGGGCTCCAGCCCAGGGGCCCCCACCAAAAGAGCTTCTAAGGGGGCCCCCACCATACTTGGCACTAAGCACCTGTCAGCATTTTTTTTTTCTTCACACCCTCTCCCCCTCCGTAAAGACAGTCTAATAAATCAGCTGTGTTTTCGGGGGGGATGGGGTGTTGGAGCACCGCTATTTGCATCTGCATAAACAAACTGCCGGCACAGGACGATGATTGACCCCGGAAGTACCAGCGACCTCTTGCACTTCCGGGGTCAGAGGTGTGCTAATGCTCCCTGCTATGTGCTGCGGCCCAGCGAGGGGCGGGGGCAGCTGCCCCCCCCCTAGAAGCAGGGGCACGGTGTGGTGGGCTGCTGTATCTGCTGTCCCCGCTGCTCTCCTCTACAGTGTGTACATGCCAGGCTAGCAGGAGCAGGAGGCAGCGCGCTGTGCCGGCTCTGCTGTGTGCCAGCATGTACACTGCAGAGGAGCGCAGCAGAGCCGATGACCGCAGCTTCCTCTTTACGTTCCTATTCAAATGTATTTGCATCTTTCAGACGTAAATACATTTGAACAGCGCACCGGGACTGGGCCCCGCCCCCGACGTGCAGCAACGTGATGAGATCACCACCTTGCTGACGTCATCACAGTGCTGCAGGCGCGTGCCACACAGGGGACATGAGGAAGCCAGCGCTCCATGAAGGAGCTGAAGAGACAGGTTTAATTAATGGGGATGAATGAGGAGGGGCTGAGGACACATAACGGGGAACATTTGTGAAGGAACACAGCTCTGTGACAGGCAGAGGAAGAGTACTGTATTCCGAGGGAGGGGGGGCAGAGGCAGGAGTGTGTAGGGATGGGGCAGTGTAATTTGTGTGTGTAGGGGGTGATGAGGGTTGTATTGTGTGTGGGGGGAGGGGTAATGGAGGGTGCATTGTATTGTGTGTGGGGGGAGGGGTAGTGGAGGGTGCATTGTATTGTGTGGGGGGAGGGGTAATGGAGGGTGCACTGTATTGTATGTGGGGGGAGGGGTAATGAAGGGTGTATTGTGTGTGGGGGGAGAGGTAATGAGGGGTGCATTGTATTGGGTGTGTGGGGAGGGGTAATGAGGGGTGCATTGTATTGTGTGTGGGGGGAGGGGTAATGGGGGGTGCATTGTATTGTGTCTGTGGGGGGTGCATTTTATTGTGTGTGGGGGGAGGGGTAATGGGGGGTGCATTGTATTGTGTGTGAGTGTGTGTAGGGGGTGATAGGGGGTGCATTGTATTGTGTGTGTGTGTGTAGGGGGTGATAGGGGGTGCATTGTATTGTGTGTGTGTGTGTGTGTGTGTAGGGGGTGATAGGGGGTGCTTTCTAGTGTGTGTGTGTGTGTGTGTGTGTCAGAGCGGTGTGTGTAAGAAGCAGTACTGTGTGTGTATATATGAATTAGAGCAGTCTGTGCGCCCCCCCAGAACTATATGGGTTCCCCAGAGCGCTATGTCACCCATCCCAGTAATGAGTACACCACCAGAGCTGTTTGCCACTCCAGTAATGTCTATGCCCCCTGCCCCTCCTGTAATGTGTATATTGTAGCCCCCAGCCCCTCCTGTGATGTATATACAGCAGTGCAGTCATGTCTGT
Organism: Anomaloglossus baeobatrachus; assembly: GCF_048569485.1. Classification (NCBI taxonomy): domain Eukaryota; kingdom Metazoa; phylum Chordata; class Amphibia; order Anura; family Aromobatidae; genus Anomaloglossus; species Anomaloglossus baeobatrachus. Next base: position 678,971,315 of record NC_134356.1, read on the forward strand.
TAGTGACAGCCATCGTGAAACACAGCCACACGTCCTGAAGGAGCTGGACGGAAACAAGCGGGAGAGGTGAGTGAGGCTACTGGCGACTTCCCCATATTAATACCTGTAATACCTGCTCATGCGCACGTAACTGAATATTCTGCAGCGATTTGACAGCACATGTGCGCGTCAAATCGCTGCAGAAACACTGCATAATGGATGCAGTTTTTCTGTACAAAAAAATCCGATTTCCTGCACTCTGGCTGCTTCCCCCACCATAGACAGAGTGGGAGCTGCATCCATAGCGCGCGGAATAATTGACATGCTCATTTTATGAACGCACAGATTTGGGTCAACATTTTAGCACCCAAATCGCTGCGTTCATAAAAGCAGTGTGCGCACGTATCATGCGCAATCTTCATAGATTGTGCAGGGGATGCAGGACGCATGCATTTACACTGCAGTGCTATACGCAGCGTAAATGCATGTAAGTACGCAATGTGCGCATGAGCCCTAATGCGTCTGTGTCTGCATGTATGTCAGTGTATATGACCGTGCATATATTTATCTGTTTATATGTATTTTTCTGAATTTGTCTTCAAATATGTATATGTACCTATGCCTGTATGTGTATGTGCGTGTCTGTGTGTGGATGGGGTCCACTGAGACTCTTTCACCCGGAGGCCACAGAAACCTGGAGCCGGCCCTGGCTGCCTTAACATTGGGATCAATAAAAAATATGTGACTAAAGTGGGCTTTACACGCTACAATATATCTAACGATGTGTCGGCTGGGTCACGTAACGTACATCCGGCATCGTTAGTGATATTGTAGTGTGTGACAGCTACGAGCGACCCTAATTGTGTGTTAAAACGTTGATCGCATACACGTCGTTCATTTTCTAAAAATTGAACATCTGGTTGTTCATCGTTCTTGAGGCAGCACACGTCGCACCGTGTGACACCCCGGGAACGATGAACACAGCTTACCTGCGTCCCGCCGGCAATGCGGAAGGAAGAAGGTGGGCGGGATGTTTATGTCCCGCTCATCTCCGCCCCTCCGCTTCTATTGGCCGGCCGCTGTGACGCCGAATGTCCCTCCCACTTCAGGAAGTGGATGTTCGCCGCCCACAGCGAGGTCGTTTGGAAGGTAAGTGCGTGTGACGGGGGTTAATCGTTTGTGCGACACGGGCAACAAATTGCCTGTTCCGCACGTACGATGGGGGCGTGTGCGATCGCATATGAGATCGCATATGTAATTGAAACATGTAAAGCAGCCTTAACTCTACTTTCTGTATATAAGTGACGGCTGTGAGTTATCCTGGACTGTATCTGTATTGTAGTACTGTAAAACTGAATGTGGCAGAACAGGATAAGATAAATCTTCATTGGATTTATATCTAAATGCTACAGTTCGTGCTCTACTGTTATGGCTAAAAATGTTAACGTTATGGGGCCCCCACCAGATTTTCTGCCCAGGGGCCCCCACCAACCTTAATCTGGCCCTGCGTGACTGCAACCAATCATGGGAGCTGGTGGGTGGGGAAAGCAGGGAATACGAGATTGAATAATGAGCGGTCGGCATTTTCAAAAGAAGAAAAGCCGCCGGAGCTTTCTGACAGCCGTGCAGCTGATCGGTGAGTAGGAAAGAGAGAGGGATTGTGCTGGGGACGCAGGACGCATGCAAATACGCAACGTGTGCACATAGCCTTACTGTGAAAAGCCACACTTTTGGTGATCGAACCGTTATCGAACGCTAACTCGAACTGTCAAACGTGAAGCAAATCATTCGAGTTCATCGAACGACTCGAACATCGCCCAAAACAACTCGAATTTAAAATTGGCGAACAGTTTGCTTCGAACACCGCTAATCTCTACTACACAGTATGAAAACTAAAATAAATATTACTTGATGTTTCCCAGGACATTGGTGGTAGCTTTGCTACCTCTCAGAAAGCTCTGATCAGACTTGTCTCGATTGCTGAATATGCTCTGCCCAAAACCTCTGTGAGCAAAAAAAACTCTATTCCCACATTCAACCACAAGCATAAAAACTGTGATTCCCAAAAGATATTGGAGAACCATCGACGAAGGCATAAGTTTTGATGACCCCATGGATGTTGGACTTGAAATCTTCATTATGGTTCAAATCATGTTCAGAGTGCAGGGTTTTACCTTCGAAAAGATGGGACTTATCTCATGTAAATTTAATGCAATCAAAGTATAGAATATATTGTTTTTGGTTGCCACACTTCCAGCAGGGGCTGAGTGGTCAAAGCAACAGATAAAAACTAAAAACTGTAGTGAACTAATGAAAAGTTTGAGTTAAAAACACTTAATGCAGTTGTGAATATACTTTAAGTATAGACATAGACAGTGAATATAAAATCCACAATACTGAGGGAAAATTCACTTATGAAGGTGACAGCTGCAGGAATGACCTGAATACAAAAAAGTTCAATGCTGCAAGTTACTAAAGGCCATTCACTGAAAATGAAACAGGACTGCCCTGATAAACGTTTTTCACAATAGAACCAAATTGGTGAAAAAAGCTGCCACTTACTAGAATGGAGAAGTGTCCACTGGCTGACGGTGGCTGGCAGAGTTTTGAGTCAGTCCGATAAAACAAGTGTACCACCCCTGCAGTGGTCGAACGGCTCGGATCCGGGAGTGGTGATTACTCATGGCTCGAGGTTCTCCAGAGCCGGGGGCTAGGGGCCACACTCAAATGGAAAAGGGGTATTTACAGAGGATAGGTATTTAGTTCGTGACGTCACTCGTGGTGTATGGTAATTGGGAGTACTGCTGCTGCCGTTGGGAGTACCCGGGGTGATGGATTGGGGCATCAAGATGACGTTACCCTCCACGGGTAGGGGTAGGCCCCGGGACTCTGGATGGTGATGTGGGGGTGCAGTGCAGGGTCAGTCGGGTACTCACTCAGCAATAAAGCAGATGCTGACAACAGGGTAAACCAAGTCTCTGACTGCCGCTGCCTCTTGAGGGGAGCTCATCCGGGTCCCGTCCCCTTCAGCACTGCCTGGTGGTCTGTGGCCTACCTCCTGGCAAAAATTTAGAGTGTCCTTTGTGGCCCGTCAGCTTGGAGCTTTCCGGTCCCCGCTCCCCACTATGGCTAAGTGAAGGAGCCTGCTCTCAGGGGCTCACACTTGGAATTTCAGTAGGATGTTTGCTTGGAAAGCCCTATCCCCCTCGTTGCGCTAGTGCCCCTGATCTCTGAGCTTGGTGGGAACAGTCAATAGAGGTCCTGTCCTCTGCAGGTTAATTGCCGGGTCACCTGAAGCTTCTCCCTGACCTGGGGTCCGTGAACCCCATTGTGCCTTCTGTCCCGGACCGGTGATTAGGCCCAGGCTGCTGACCGTCCTCCAAGACAGGTCCCAGGCACCTAGCCTCAATCCCCTGTGACCGGGGGTCTGACTTATCTAGGTCCAGACCACCGTCTGTGACCTAGTCTGCTTCTCCCTTGGGAGCTACAACTCCCATCTTCCTCAGAGCTCCTCACAGCTCGAGGGCTACCACTCAACTGAATTGACACCTCCCACCTTCCTGCCTGACCCCTAGGTGGGCAGCCCTATTCCTGCTTAAGCAGCCCACTGGTGTGCCGGACAGGTATGGTGCAAGGTGTATCTAGGATTTGTAAATGCTGGTGGAGGCAGTACTGCAGGTTAGGTTCCCAGAACCATGGGGGGTTGAATCCTGCACTGAAGGGAAAGTGCGTGCAGTACCCTATGACTACCTGAAAAGTCCAGGGCATCACACAAGATACTACTTCAGGCACGCTTTAGCAGTATCTAGCTCCCCCACAACAATTACTCAAGCGTCTTGTTCATAATTGAGGTTAACCTATGTATTGTGTATTTTATATACACTTTCTAAGGTGTAAGGCCCCCTTCACACCTCAGTGATTCCGGTACATATGACTTCCGTTTTCATACTTATTGGAGACACAAACATATGCAGACTCATTAAAATCAATGGGTCTGTACAAACATCAGTGTTTTCACAAGGACTGTGTGTCTGTATGGAGCAATAGGGTGTTCGTGTGTTCCGCACAGACACAAGTCTGTTTTTTCTGGCAGCACAAATGTCACACGAGGCACATACTGATGTGATCCATATGACACCAGTATGACATGTACTGGAGAAAATATGTGTCTGAAATAAAATAATTTTTTATTCTCACCTGTCTCCAGCCCTACTATCTTTGGCGCTGCTGTCATTTGCTTCCAGGCCCACTCATTATGCTTATGAATATTTACTAAACCACAGACCCGGAAGTAGCAGCGTCAGAGACTTCTGCACCAGAGACAGCAGCACCTGGGACAGGTAAGTAAAAAGTTCCTGCTCTCCGTGTTTTATCACAGATAGCATGAAGTGAACACTAGTGTGCCAAAATCACGGCACACGTATGCCATACTCACCATCTAATGTCAGTGTTTTGATTGAACATGTCAAAGAGACCTAAGGGATAGCACCCTGCCCTTTGAATCCAGCAATATAAAATCATATCTTGGTGGGATCTGATTTATCTTTCTGTCAATCATAAAGAAAGATTGGATCTGTCTGACACTTTTAGGATTTTTTAAATATTAAACCCACAAGGTACACGATAAGTTAAGAACTAAGCAAGCCCAACATATAGTAAAAAAATCCTCTGAAATAATTGTAATAATTGTAACAATAATAAATTGCAACACCAAATAATTTAGGTAAAAAACAAAACAAAAGTTTTTGAAGCTAAAAATGAATACATTTTATAGTACGCATATAAAAAGAAGGCTAAAGATAAAAAAAATGTATAGGATGACACAACTAGATCGTAGGTAACAGTACAGGTACACAGGTAGTCATGATGGCCGGTTAGCTCAGTTGGTTAATAACGCCAAGGTCGTGGGTTCGATCCCCGTACGGGCCAGAGTTTGTTTTCTTGCTCCAAAGGCTTTTGTACTCATTATTATATTTTTAAAATGGTATGAGTGCTTTAACTACTTTAACTACTTTAACATTTTATTTTTACATTTCTTCTTTTTTAGCACTATTTAATAACCCCTAAATGACTGAGCAATTTTTCCTTTTTTTGCTTTTAGGTTTCCCTCCTTTTTGCTAACGACCAAAGATTAATATCCTCAAAAGTGTGAACCTTCCTCTCATATTTCGAAGAATTCTCATGAGTTGCCCATATTTTCTTTAATGCACTACCATGGACAATTTGATTAATTTGTGAAACAGATTTAAGTATGCCCTAAAAACGCTTTTCTTTAGACTGGCCTTTCATCTTATCTCACTTATCTAACTATTTGACTTTCCAATCTTTATTTCCAAATCTACTCCCTTGTATCATCTGTTTCCACCTTCCCTGCACAGAATAGCCCTCTGTACTTGTACATGTACATACCGGTTAGTGACCAGTTCATGCAGCGTTATGTGAATCCGCTATTTATTATACAGTACTAATGGCCAGAATATACAATGAAAGCCCTTTTTACCATTTACCTTTTGTATCTCCCCCATTCTCCCATAGATTGAAGCTTGAGAGAAGGAACCTCGCTCCTGTTGGTAACTGAATTGTGTTACTGCAATGTCTTATTGTCTGTATATGTCCCCTCTGAATTGTAAATGGCTACAGAATATTGTGGGGGCATAATCTAAAAACATTTCCTCCTCTATGCACAGATGCATCTTAGTATCAGTCTTCAAATACATCTTTTTTTGGCCTGTGTGAAGGGCCAGTAAAAGGGGATGAATGACTTAAATGTGAGTTTAAGCACAGTACTCAGCAATGGCCACTAATGACACACTCCCTGATGAAGCAAGCTTGAAACATACGTTGGGGTGAGGGGCTGCATGCTGTCCGAGGTCAGACATCAGTGTCCTAATTTTGAGGTAATATTAACCTTTTCTTCACTACTGTTGATATTATGCTACATTTAGCCTAAACTTCTATGATGTGTGTTAGGTTGCACTGCCTTCACATTTGTTCTATATACTGGGAAATTACAATAGTTAGTTGCAATTTCCTCTGGGGTAATAAAATATTGCCACCTTGTGGCTAACATATGTCATTACGCTTAGGCAATATTTTTTCAGACATCAACTATATTGATCTGATGTAGTGTCTTATTTAACACTGTTTTTTTCCTGTTTTGTACCTCATTTAAATGCCTTTTTGTACAAAAAATATTTATTTGTTATTTATTATATTTATAACATACTAGCTCTAGTACCCGGGTGTTGCCCGGGATAGCAACTAAATCTCTTCGAATTTCTGACTGTCTCTGTCTTTATGTCTCTGTGTGTCTGTCTCTGTCTGTATCAGTCTCTCTGTCTGTCTCTCTCTATCTCTGTGTCTCTATCTCTGTGTCTCTCTCTTTCTCTGTGTCTGTCTGTGTCTGTCTGTCTCTCTTTCCCCGTCTGTTTCTTTCCAGGGCTGTCTCTTTCCAGGGCTGTCTCTTTGCCCGGTTGTCCCTTTGCCTGGCTGTCTCTTTCCCTGTCTGTCTCTTTCCCCGTCTGTCTCTTTCCCCGTCTGTCTCTTTCCCCATCTGTCTCTTTCCCAGTCTGTCTCTTTGTCCAGCTGTCTCTTTGTCCAGCTGTCTCTTTGCTTGGCTGTCTCTTTGTCTGGCTGTCTCTTTGACTGGCTGTCTCTTTTCCCGGCTGTCTCTTTCTAGGGCTGTCTCTTTCCCTGTCTGTCTCTTTCCCCGTCTGTCTCTTTCCAGGTCTGTCTCTTTCCAGGTCTGTCTCTTCCAGGTATGTCTTTTTCTAGGTCTGTCTCTTTCCAGGGCTGTCTCTTTGCCCAGCTGTCTCTTTGCCCGCCTGTCTCTTTCCAGGGCTGTCTCTTTCCAGGGCTGTGTCTTTCCAGGGCTGTGTCTTTCCAGGGCTGTCTCTTTCCCAGGCTGTCTCTATCCCAGGGTGTCTCTTTGCCCGGCTGTCTCTTTCCAGTGCTGTCTCTTTGCCTGCTTGTCTCTTTCCAGGGCTGTATCTTTCCAGGGCTGTGTCTTTCAAGGGCTGTCTCTTTCCCAGGCTGTCTCTATCCCAGGGTGTCTCTATCCCAAGCTATCTCTTTGCCCGGCTGTCTCTTTGCTCGGCTGTCTCTTTGCCCGGCTGTCTCTTTCCAGGGCTGTCTCTTTGCCTGGTTGTCTCTTTCCAGGGCTGTCTCTTTGCCCGGCTGTCTCTTTGCCCGGCTGTCTCTTTGCCCGGCTATCTCTTTGCCTGGCTGTCTCTTTGCCAGTCTGTCTCGATCTCTCTATCTCTTTCCCTGACTGTCTCTGTCTGTCTCTCTGTCTGTCTTTTTCTGTCTCTCACTCACACATAAGCTTCTTATACTAACAGTTTATTTTGTTCCTATAGCATCCACTGACAGTTGCTATTAATAGCCTGTATCTCCCAGCTCTATTCAGAATAATGGAGGCAGGATTTTCGGGAGTAACTGTAAAGCACGGGATTAATTTTTTTCGTCAAAACATAGTCTATGACGTTCCTTGGGGCACATGGGGTGTCTGTACAAAATGTCATGATTGTAAATGCGATGGTGCATATTCCTTTAGCGGACATACACACACACACACACACACACACACACACACACACACACACATACATACACATATACATACACTGAGCTTTATATATTAGATTGTGTTACTGTTTGGCATTTGGCAGCACATTAAAATAGATGTATCTGTGTATTTATTAATCATTATTGATACCTCGGCTGTGACTTCGGTCCCTTTCTTGTTTTTGTAGTATTTTTGAATTATTTAATATATTGTCTTTAATAAAATTACGGTACTTATACTATATTGTTGCACCTTTATGCTTTATTTATCACAGTTCATCATGACTTCTCATATGGTTTGACAGATCCATCTTAGTATCATTCTTCAAATACATCTTTCTTTGGCCTGTGTGAATGGGTCAGTAAAAGGGGATCAATGACGTTAATGTGAGTGTAAGTGCAGTACTCAGCAATGGCCACTAGGAAAAGTAAGGAGCTGGTCTGTTCCCCCCAGACATGGCTTAGTACTGCACATTGGCCCCATTCCCTACTCATATATCATTGGCCTCAAGTACAAGCTAGTAAACAATTGAAGAGACTGGAACCTTAATCCAGCGCCTTAGACGGCTCAGCCATGCCGCCTGACATCTCCATTCAAATGTAACTTGTGTAAAGTGCTGTAAGTCAGGCAAAAAAAAAATTGCATGAATGAAGTGATTGAAAAAATAATTTATCTAATAGACCTTTAATCAAATTTTGAAAACTTTCCTTCACTTTTTTGCTTTCTTTTTTGTGTCCTCAAAGCTCTGCAAACCTTTGTGTTCTCGACACAGAGAAAATAGTATTTACCCCTTCTACAGCAAGATGTGACAATGACGAAAAGAGTTTGGATGACGAGACAGAGCACACATGTACAAGACGCACGAATGGTTAATTTGCAATCAATTTGTTTAAAAGCTAGTCAACTCCGGTAGAAAAAATGATGTGTTGCTTCATTTGTAATAAATTATCATAAGCGGTTTTGTTGTTGCCACTTAGTGTAGCGGTATATAAGATTTCTCTGACGCCTCATTGGGGGACACAGGACCATGGGTATTATGCTGCTTATCCATAGGAGGACACTTAGTAGATGCAAAGATGTTAGCTCCTCCCCTGCAGTATACACCCCCTGGCTCAGCCAGGCTACTTCAGTTTTAGCTTAGTGTCTACAGGAGGCACATCTCTGCAGACTACTGCAGCAAGAATTTTTTGTTTTTAGAGGGCAACGGTTCCTTTGGGGACTGATTTCCCAAAACCATCAACAGGCGGGAACGCAGAGTATCGCCTCCCCGTAGCCCCTCTTGCGACGCTGGATCCTGGGCTGTTACTCACTGGACGACAGGTCTCATGGCACTGATTTTCCAGAGCCCAGAGCAGATGAAAACTTCCTCAGCCCCTCTTGCAGGCTCTCAGTTGATACAAGTTCTGCACTTAAGCGGGCTTTGCACACTACGACATTGCAGGTGCGATGTCGGTGGGGTCAAATTGAAAGTGACGCACATCCGGCATCGCATGCGACATCGTAGTGTGTAAAGCCTAGATGATACGATTAATGAGCGGAAAAGCATCGTAATCGTATCATCGGTGCAGCATCGGCGTAATCCATAATTACGCTGACGCGACAGTCCGATGTTGTTCCTCGCTCCTGCGGTAGCACACATCGCTGTGTGTGAAGTTGCAGGAGCAAGGAACATCTCCTACCGGTGTCACCGCGGCTTCCGTAGGATATGCGGAAGGAATGAGGTAGGCGGGATGTTTACATCATCTCTGCACCTCCGCTCCTATTGGCTGCCTGCCGTGTGACGTCGCAGTGATGCCGCATGACCCGCCCCCTTAATAAGGAGGCGGGTTGCCGGCCAGAGCGACGTCGCAGGGCGGGTGAGTCCATGTGAAGCTGCCGTAGCGATAATGTTCGCTATGGCAGCTATCACAAGGATATTGCAGCTGCGACGGGGGCGGGGACTATCGCGCTCGGCATCACAGCATCGGCTTGCGATGTCGCAGCGTGCAAAGTAACCCTTAGTGTGACCAGACTGCCATCTCCACAGGAGCTGAGGTGAGATCATTCTGATTTTTCCAGAGCACAGAGCAGATGAAAACTTCCTCACTCCCTCTGACAGGGTCTAAGTTGATATAAGTTCTGCCAGCAGGCGTCAGAATCTGCACACTGGCTCTCTAACAGGAAATTTGAGCAAAGGTCACACTGACTGGATGCACATGGGCTGTGATTGCAGACTCCTACATAGCTTCCACCTGTGGCGGGGGGAGGGGAGAGCTCTCTGGGCTCAGTGCAGCCGCAGCTGTGGTACACTTATAGAGGTTTTTCTGTCCACCATTGTTGTGCAGGGCTGGAGGAGGGAAGGGGAGTCCCTTCCCACCATTTTTTGTTTATTATATTTTCTCATGCCTTCTTGTCAGAGCTAAGCCCCGTCCCCTCCAACACTCGATAAGCCACGCCCCCCCACACAGGGTGCTAGCTTTGGCAGCACATATGCTCAAATGCAGAGCTACACAGAAGATTAGCATGGCCCCTGCACAGCAGGCCAAGGATGACATGGAAATTCGTGAAACATTCAACATCCTCCTTCCCACAGGACCTGTGACATAGGAGGAGGGGGGGGGGAAGGGCTATAAGTGTTCTAGGTGAGTTATAGCCTCACTTGCATATTAGCTGTGCAGAGCATTGCTCCCTCATTACAATCAGTTTGTGGCTCATCAGCCAGGGGCTGCCGTCACATGTTTTATGCCCTGCACAACTACAGCAACAACTATAAGACGCTGAGCTACTAGGGGATGATAGCACCTCTTCCTTCTGTGAGTCCGGTGCCAATGTAGCTTACCCCCCCCGCCACCACCGCAACAACCGCTGCCAGCCCAGAGCCTACGGCTCTCAGTCCTACGGAATGGGCACAGTTCCCAGAACCTGGTGCTGGCTATGCAACATCATCCTCACACCCCTCGGGGCCCCTGGACAGAACACAGCCTGATGACACCTCTATAGAGGGTCCTTCTGATAAGAATCAGCCCTCTGCGTCACCAGTTGCAGATCAGAAAAAGGGCGTGACCCCCATGGTTCTCCCTCTGGGGTACACAGATTGGGTTCTCCCACATGTTCAGCGGTCTCTGAGGAGCCGGAGGAAGGGGAATGATGTTTGTACCGGGATGATTCCTTGGTTTCAACCTCCCCGAGCGATCAAGCTGCGATGGACTTATTGCAGCAATAAAAAAAAAAAGGGATTTTAACGCCGCCTCGGTATCCGTAAACTCGTGCAGTCCCGGTACCCCTTTGGCTTAGCTGTCTCTAAGGGCTGGGCTGATCCGGCCTCGGTGGACCGTCACCCGGCTTCCTCCTGCCTGAAGGATCACTCCTGTCTTTTACTTGATGGATCCTCCTTAAAGGACCCGACAGAAAGACAAGTGGAGCAGCTGGATCGCTCTGCCTCGAGGCCGCGGGTCCCTCTCCCCTTCCGTGTGGGACTACCAGTTTCCCTCAGACCCTCACAGATGTAACAGTTCACATTGCTGCAGCGACAGAGTACCTCATGCAGGCCTCCCTCGGCGCTGCTACCTGCGCAGTTATTGCCGCCTCAAATACCATAGCCATTCGTAAGGCCCTCTGGTTCCGATAATGGAGACCGGACTCCGTCTCTAAGAAGCCTCTCACAGTACTACTTTCCAGGCCGATGGTTTGCCGATCATCTGGACAGGCTCTTTTTTTGTCTGACGCCACGGGAGAAAAAGAGTCCCTGCCTGCCCCAACTCTAGCCCAGGATGTTTTTTACTAGACACGCAGGGCACAACCTTCTCAGCCCTCCTCGAGTCCACCTCGTCCTGGCAGTCTAGACAAAGACCGAGGAGTCTCGTCCTCCTCTATCTGGGCCGCCACCTCAGACCACAAATGGGTGTGATACCTTGTGTCTTCCGGTTACCACATTGAATTCTGGACCCGATCCCCTGGTCAGTCTTTTCTCTCACACCCCCCCAAAGGCTCCAAAACACCACGAGGCCTTCTCCTCAACAATCCACTCCCTCCAAACGACGGGGGTGATGGTACCTGTTCCGGACGGTGAAAGATTCAAGGCCTTCTATTTCCAACCTCTCATGGCCCTCAAAAAAGGACGGGTCAGTTCGTCCCATCCTGGACCTCTAACACCTGAGCAAACATGTGCACGTAAGGAGATTAATAATGGACTTCCTAGGGTCCATTATTACTTTTATGGTCGAAGGAGAATTCCTTGCCTCCCTAGCTATCAGGGACGCTTACCTGCACATACCCATCGCTCCAGCTCACCAAAAGTTCCTCCGCTTTGTGGTTCAGGACTTCTTTTTATTTTTTTTTTTCATTTGTGACCCTACCCTCGGCTCCCTGGGCATGTCCCTGGACACATTCTTCGGGGCTTGATATTTTCCCCACAAGACAAGTGCGACCTCTCTACAACAAGCGGTACACTGACCTCTACGTACTCCTCTCGCTCCATACGATTCAGTATGAGAGTGGTAGGTAGGATAGCGGCGGCTATAGAGGCAATGCTGCTCGCTTAGCCACACCACCGCCCACTGCAGCTTGCGCTTCTAGCTGCCTGGGACAAGAGCCCCCTTTTCCTTGGACGAACTTTTCACCTGACACCTTCAGTCAGGTATGCGCTTTGCTGGTGGCTTCAGTCCTCTTCCATATCGAGAAGGAGTTTTTCTCCCCCAAGTGGACTGGCTACTCCTGACCACGGACGTCATCCTCTTAGTCTTGGGACCAGCGCACTGCTTCGGGATGTTGGACACCCCAGGAGTAGAGATGAGCGAACCGGTAGTGGTTCGGCTCGAGTTCGGTTCGTCGAACGGAGGTCTGGTTCGAGTTCAGTTCGTCGAACGTTCGACGAACCGAACTCGAACCGCATAGGAAACAATGGCAGGCAATCACAAACACATAAAAACACCTAGGAAACACCCTCAAAGGTGTCCAAAAGGTGACAAACAACTCACAACACAACACAAACACATGCGAAAGTGACAAGGACATATACTCATGCGAAAACAAAAGAGCAGGACAAGGAAAAAGAGGAGGAGACACAGATATAGGCATGGCACGCCCTTCTAAAATCATGTAAAACACCGCAAGGTGACTCCAAGCGGAGTCTCCCTTTTTTCCAAAAATTGGGCCACACACACACCCACCCCTTCAGTGGCAGCACTTGTGCCCCAGTTGTACAATTCACACCTAGATTTGCATCAAGCACATTCAAAAATACGCCATACTTAACCATCCCCAGGATGACCCCGGGGAAGGTAGCAAAGTCTTTCCTGATCCCAGCTCTGTGCATCTTGGATCATTTTTAAAAACAATGTAAGCAAGGGTTACTCCAAGCGGAGTCTCCCTTTTTTCCACAAATTGGGCCACACACACACACCCCATCAGTGGCAGCACTTGTGCCCCAGTTGTACACTTCACAGCTAGATTGCATCAAGCACATTCAAAAATACGCCATAATTAACCGTCCCCAGCATGACACCGGGGTAGGTAGCAAAGTTTTTCCTGATCCCAGCGCTGTGCACCTTGGATCATTTTTAAAAACAATGTAAACAAGGGTTACTCCAAGCGGAGTCTCCCTTTTTTCCAAAAATTGGGCCACACCGACACCCCATCAGTGGCAGCACTTGTGCCCTAGTTGCAAACAGGATGTTTTGATTTGCATCAAGCACTAGAGTTGAGCGCGGTTCTAGGTTCGAGGTTCTCCAGTTCTAGGCTCGAGTGATTTTGGGGGCTGTTCGAGATCGAACTAGAACTCGAGCTTTTTGCAAAAGCTCGATAGTTCTAGATACGTTCGAGAACGGTTCTAGCAGCAAAAAGCAGGGCTTTTTACAGCTACAGTGTGCAGGAGCCATCGCTGGCAGCCTGCCAGAAGCTGGTAACCAAGATAAACATCGGGTGTCCAAGCAAAGCGCTTTGGTTAGTAACCCGATGTTTATCTTAGTTACGTGCAGTAAGCCCACACTTCCCCGCTCAGCTCGCTCCACCCCCTCCTGCCCGCGGCATGTACACATATACATACACGCACACACACACACACACACACATACACATGGTCCCGCTCGGCTTACCTGCGGTGATGAAGTCCCGCCATCCCGACCTCAGCGCTGTCACTGTCCTCCATGGCCGCCGCTTGTCACATCACCTCTCGCTTCCGACCCGAGACTGACTAGCGGTGACGTCACGGACCTCTCGCGATACTTGGTGTGAAGGCGCCGGTCATTGAACTCAGTGACAGGGGCTGTCAGTGTGCTGGAGATCAGCGCAGGTAATGTACCTCGCTGACAGCAGCACTTGTCATCCCCCTGCAGTGACCTGGGCTGACCCATTGATGTTAGCTCAGGTCACTGCATTGCTCTCCCAGCCAATGGGGAACATCCTGCTCTTCATTGACTGGGACAGTGTGGATCGTCATGGCAACCCCTTGGATTACACCAGACCTGGATTTGTTTTTCATTCTAATAAATTGGTTAAAGAGGGAATGTTTTGGGGAGTGTTTTTTCAAATAAAAATGTGGTTGTCGTCTATTTTTTTTTATTACTGACTGGGTTGATGATGTCGGGTATCTGATAGATGCCTGACCTCACCAACCCCAGGGCTTGATGCCAGGTGACATTACACATCTGGTATTAACCCCATATATTACCCCGTTTGCCACCGCACCAGGGCGCGGGATGAGCTGGGGCAAAGCACCAGGATTGGCGCATCTAATGGATGCGCCACTTCTGGGGCGGCTGCGGCCTGCTATTTTTAGGCTGGGGAGAGTCCAATAACCATGGACCTCCCTAGTCTGAGAATATCAGGCCCCAGCTGTCTGCTTTACCTTGGCTGGTGGTCCAATTTTGGGGGACCCCTACGTGTTTTTTTTTTTAATTATTTATTTAATTTAAAATAACAGCGTGGGGTGCCCTCAGTTTTGGATTACCAGCCAAGGTGAGGTTGCCAGCTGTGGTCTGCAGGCTGCAGCCGTCTGCTTTACCCTAGCTGGCTACAAAACTAGGGGGAACCCTATGTCATTTTTTTGGCTAAATACAAAGCTAAGCAACCCTTAGTGCCACATGAAAGGCACCAAAGGGTGCTCCACTTTTTCTCCACTTTTTCTCCATTTTTTCTCCACTTTTTCTCCACTTTTTCTACATTTTTTCTCCACTTTTTCTACATTTTTTTCTCCATTTTTTCTCCACTTTTTCTCCATTTTTTTCTCCACTTTTTCTCCACTTTTTCTCCACTATTTCTCTCCATTTTTTTCCCCACTTTTACTCCACTTTTTCTCCACTTTTTCTCCACTTTTTCTCCATTTTTTCTCCACTTTTTCTCCACTTTTTCTCCACTTTTTCTCCATTTTTTCTCCACTTTTTCTCCATTTTTTCTCCACTTTTTTCTCCACTTTTTCTCCACTTTTTCTCCACTTTTTCTCCACTTTTTCTCCACTTTTTCTCCACTTTTTCTCCATTTTTTCTCCACTTTTTCTCCACTTATTCTCCACTTTTTCTCCACTTTTTCTCCACTTTTTCTCCATTTTTGTCTCCACTTTTTCTCCACTCCGTTCTTTTTCTATGGTCGGTCTACCCATTAGCTCTGCCATGCATAGTGTAGCTCTACACCTACTGCACATGTTACTTTATGATTGACATCTCTTTCGTACCAGAGCTGTCTAAGTCTACTCTGACCCCATATTTGTCATTACTATATTGTCCTTGTACTGTATTATGACATTTGTATCATGTGTTTCATTTCTTGCTGTGTTGCAATTTTTTTGCTGCATCCCAATTGTACCTCTACATTGTTCAAGTTTATGTTATTGTTCTCTCACTCTTATGTGATACTGATTATTGTCATTTTTCAGGATTACATGCAGATAAGTCCAATCTGACGAAGGCCCAGGCCGAAACGTCATTTGCAACTTGTTTTGGACAAAAACATATATGCTTATGAAAATTTTTTTTTTCTTAATACGGACCAATAAAGAGTGATTTTGCATTACTCTCCGTTGTGACTTACTGACTTAGTCTGGAAGATTTAGAGTGCTGAGGTTACTCACTAATTTTATCTATTATTACCTCTGAGCACCTATATACCAGTGAGCAGAGCTTCCTCTACAGTAGTTCTCCTGATTAGGCATGCCCTTACCTCATGAGCAGGGCATTGCAGCTTTGGTAGCAACCATTACAACATGGACTCTGCTGCTGTGGACCCGAGAAGAGTGAGTGCAGATTCATTGCACCCACACTCCTCACATGAAGGGTCCGCACTCCTAGAAAATGGGGGATACGTTCCCTGAGTGTCTCCCCCCCATATTCTAGACGGTCCAGAGTCGTCGTGGGACCCCTTTATTTTTTTTCTTACAATAAATTGGTGAAAGAGGAAATGTTTTGGGGACTGTTTTTTCAAATAAATTTCTTTTGTCAATTTTTTTTTTTTGTTAGTACTGACAGTTTATGATGTTGAGTATCTAATAGACGCCATGACATCACAAACTGCTGGGCTTGATCTCAGGTTACTTTACAGCTAGTATCAACCCGATTTATTACCCCGTTTGCCACTGCACCAGGGCACGGGATGAGCTGGGGTGAAGCGCCAGGATTGGCGCATCTAGTGGATGCGCCACGTCTGGGGTGCCTGCGGCCTGCTATTTTTAGGCTGTGAAGGCCCAATAACTATGGACCTTCCCACCCTGAGAATACCAGACCACAGCTGTCCGCTTTACCTTGGCTGGTGATCCAATTTGGGGGGGACCCTACTTTTATTGTGTAATTATTAATATTTATAAAATAATTATAAAAAAGAGCCTTAGGGGACCTCCACATTGGATCCCCAAACACGGTAAAGCTGCCAGCTGTGGTTTTCAGGCTACAGCCGTCTGCTTTACCCTAGCTGGCTATCAAAAATGGGGGGCCCAACGTCATTTTTTTTTTTAACTATTTTTTAAATAGAAAAAATTAATGGGCTTCCCTGTATTTTGATTGCCAACCAAGGTAACGGCAGGCAGATGGGGGTGGCAACCCATAGCTGTCTGCTTTATCTGCGCTGAGAATCAAAAATACCGCGGAGCGCTACGTCATTTTTTTAAAGATTTATTTTTACAGCACTGTGATGTCCAGCAATCAAAATACAGGGAAGCCCATTTTTTTTTTAGTTATTTAAATAAATAATTAAAAAAAATATATATGGGCTCCCGCTGCATTTTTTGTATTGCTAGCTAAGGGTAATCCAAGCAGCTACTGGCTGCTAACCCCCACTGCTTGGTGTTACCTTCACTGGCAATGGAAAATCCAGGGAAGCATTTTTTATTTTTTTTGCCAAAAAATTACAAAAAAAGGACGTGAGCTTCGCCATATTTTTGTATGCTAGCCAGGTATAGCAGGCGGGTGCTGGAAGAGTTGGATACAGCGCCAGAAGATGGCGCTTCTATGAAAATGCCATTTTCTGAGGCGGCTGCAGACTGCAATTCGCAGCAGTGGGGCCCAGAAAGCTCAGGCCAACCTGTGCTGCAGATTCCAATCCCCAGCTGCCTAGTTGTACCTGGCTGGACACAAAAATGGGGCGAAGCCTACGTCATTTGTTTTCTAATTATTTCATGAAATTCATGAAATAATAAAAAAAGGGCTTCCCTTTATTTTTGGTTCCCAGCCGGGTACAAATAGGCAACTGGGGGTTGGGGGCAGCCGTACCTGCCTGCTGTACCTGGCTAGCATACAAAAATATGGCGAAGCCCACATAATTTTTTCAGGGGGCAAAAAACTTCTGCATACAGTCCTGGATGGAGTATGCTGAGCCTTGTAGTTCTGCAGCTGCTGTCTGTCTGTATGGAGAAGAGCAGACAGCAGCTGAAGAACTACAAGGCTCAGCATACTCCATCCAGGACTGTATGCAGAAGTTTTTTGCCCACCAAAAAAATGACGTGGGCTTCGCCATATTTTTGTATGCTAGCCAGGTACAGCAGGCAGTCACGGGCTGCCTCCAACCCCCAGTTGCCTATTTGTACCCAGCTGGGAACCAAAAATATAGGGAAGCCCGTTTTTTTTTTAATTATTTCACTTATTTCATGAAATAATTAAAAAACAAATGATGTGGGCTTTGCCCCATTTTTGTGTCCAGCCGGGTACAACTAGGCAGCTGGGGATTGGAATCCGCAGCACAGGTTAGCCCGAGGTTTGTGGGCGCCTCTGCTGCGGATTTCAGTCCGCAGCCGTCCCAGAAAATGGCGCTCTCATAGAAGCGCCATCATCTGGCGCTGTATCCAACTCTTCCAACAGCCCTGGAGCCGGGTGGCTTGTTGGGTAATCATGAGTTAATACTGGCTTTGTTTTACTAGCCAGTATTAAGCCAGAGATTCTTAATGTCAGGCACGTTTGACCCGGCCATTAAGAATCTCCAATAAAGGGTTAAAAAAAACACCACACAGAGAAAAAATACTTTAATAGAAATAAATACACAGACACATTAGAGACTCCATCTTTATTACCCCCTGTCAGCCCTCCATGATCCTGCTCTTCTGTCTTCTTTCTTTCTAGTGTAGTAGTAGTGACGATTGTAGTGAGGATGAGGTTCCCCAGCTCATCACTTGGGGCTGGGGAACCTCATCCTCACTACAATCCTCACTAGTGTAGTAGCAGTGACGATTATAGTGAGGATGAGGTTCACCAGCTCATCACTTGGGGCTGGGGAACCTCATCCTCACTACAGTCCTCACTACAATCGGGAAGCAGCGTGCAGCCTTCACTCCGTGAGAGATCAGTGCTGGCTGCTAGCGGTAACAGCGGTAACGCGTCATAGCAATGGTGCTCTCGGAGCCGTCATAGCAATGGTGCTCTCGGCTGTGTCAGCCGGTCCCTAACGGAACGGGGAGTCGACCGTGTGCTAGAGCATGTCGCCGGTACACGGCGATACACATATGTGCACCGTGTACCGGAGAGATGCACTCGCAGGTCCTACATGACGCGTCATAGTCATGTGACCAGTCTGTAGCCAATGAGATAAAAGCCACGTGACTGGTCACATGGCTATTTTGACGTCACGATAGGTCCTGCATCTCTGCTGGCAGTGCCGTCACCGGGAGGATTCAGCGATCATCGGATGGAATAGCGGCAGGAGACAGAGTGCAGAAGGGATCGCGGGGACCGGTAAGTGTTATGGCAATGTTTATTAACTGTTTGTGTACATTTATAATGCATTTTTATGTGTTTGTGATTGCCTCCCATTATAGCCTATTGGTTCGAGTTCGGTTCGTCGAACGTTCGACGAACCGAACTCGAACGGGGCCCCCTGTTCGGCGAACCGACCTCGAGCCGAACCACGACCGGTTCGCTCATCTCTATCAAGCACATTCCAAATCCACAAGCATTTACTCTCCCCAGGATGACACAGGGGTAGTAAATTCCTTCTGGATCCATGACTTGTTCATTTTGATGAACGTTAGTCTGTCCACATTGTCACTGGACAGACGCGTGCGCTTATCTGTCAGCACACACCCAGCAGCACTGAAGACACGTTCAGAGACAACGCTGGCAGCTGGACACGACAAAATCTCCAAGGCGTAAGTTGAGAGCTCTGGCCATTTTTCAAGATTTGAAGCCCAAAATGAGCAAGGCTCCATTTGCAAAGTCATGGCATCAATGTTCATTTGGAGATACTCCTGTATCATCCTCTCCAGCCGTTGACTATGTGTCAGACTTGTTGTCTCTGGTGGCCTTGCAAAGGACGGTCTTAAAAAATTATAAAAAGATTCCATAAAATTGCTGTTACCAGCACCAGATACGGTGCTACTGGTACGGGTAGACTGTTGAAGATGACGAGACCGTCCCATGTTTGTCAAATTACAACTGGGAGATTCACTCCCTGCACCTGCACGGTTGTTTGGTGGAAAAGCCGAGCTAAGATCGAGTAACAGCTTCTGCTGATACTCCTGCATACGTGCGTCCCTTTCTATGGCTGGAATTATGTCACAAAATTTGGACTTGTACCGGGGATCTAATAGTGTGGCAAGCCAGTAGTCATCATCACTTCTAATTTTGACAATACGAGGGTCATGTTGGAGGTAGTGCAGCAAGAAGGCGCTCATGTGTCTTGTGCAGCCATGTGGACCAAGTCCACGCTGTGTTTGTGGCATAGAGGTGCTAACCGTTCTTTCTTCCTCTGACATCTGCCCCCAACCTCTTTCAACTGAAATTTGACCAAGGTCTCCCTCATCCGCTGAGTCTTCCATGTCCATGGACAGTTCGTCCTCCATTTTTTCATGTTCTCCTGCACCTTCTTCAACATTTCGCCTGCTACCATGCGCCCTTGTTGATCCCTGTCCCCCATGGTCCCATGCCTGCCGCGTTGGTGATGATGAACGTCTGGACCTTGGTGATGTTGTTGTATCTTGCGCATATGAATCCTCCTATAGTTCCTCCCCTTCCTCTTGTCCCACCCCCTGACTCCGAATAGTGTTTAGCGTGTGCTCCAGCATGTAAATGACTGGAATTGTCATGCTGATAATGGCATTGTCAGCGCTAAACATATTCGTCGCCATGTCGAAACTGTGCAGAAGGGTGCATAGGTCCTTGATCTGAGACCACTCCATCAGGGTGATCTGCCCCACCATTGCATCTCGTTGGCCCAGGCTATACGTCATGACATATTGCACCAGGGCTTGGCGGTGCTGCCACAGTCGCTGTAACATGTGGAGAGTCGAATTCCAGCATGTCGGCACATCGCATTTCAGGCGATGAACCGGCAGGCCGAAAGACTTCTGGAGCAATGCAAGTCACTCAGCTGCGGCGGTTGAACGGCGGAAGTGAGCAAACAGTTTTCGTGCCCTGGTCAGAAGGCCATCTAGGCCGGGATAGTGTGTTAAAAATTGCTGGACAACAAGGTTCAACACGTGAGCCATACAAGGCATGTGTGTCACCTTGCCCAGGTGAAGGGCCGCACCCAGGTTTGCAGCATTGTCGCACACGGCCTTACCAGGCTGCAGGTTGAGTGGAGACAACCATTTATTAAACTGAGTCTCCAGAGCTGCCCACAACTCAGCCGCTGTGTGGTGTGACTCCTATTTCCAAGACATGTCAAGCTAAAGACCGCCTGATGCCGTTGCGCTGTGCTGCCAGCATAGTAATGAGGATTGCGTGATTCCTTCTGCGCAGTGCGAACACTGGTGGCCTGACCAGGCAGGCTTGGGGCAGAGGTGGAGGACCCAGATGAGGTGGAGGAGGCAGAAGCAGTGGCGGAACTTGGACAGACAGAGGATTGACACACAAGTCGTGGGGACGGCAAGACTTGTGCAGCAGACCCTTCACCATCTATCATCATAGTTACCCAGTGCCCAGTCAGCGACATGTAACGTCCCTGTCCATGCTTACTGGTCCAAGAATTGGTGGTGAAATGCACCCGTTGACACACAGAGTTTCACAAGGAAGCGGTGATGTTGTGTGCGACATGCTGGTGTAGCGCGGGTACACCTTTCTTAGAGAAGTAGTGGCGACTGGGCATCTGGTACTGGGGCACAGCGACAGACATAAGGTCTCTAAAATCCTGTGTGTCCACCAGGCGGAAAGGCAGCATTTCGGTAGCCAAGAGCTTACAGAGGGATAAAGTCAACCTCTTAGCTTTGTCATGGGTCGCAGGAAATGGCCTTTTATTTGTCCACATCTGAGGGACAGAGATCTGGCTGCTGTGTGTAGACGGTGTTGAGTGGGGTGTCCCTGGAAAAATGCAGCTTTGTGAGGAAAGTGCAGGCGTAGACATGATGTCGCCTTCATCCAACGTTGGTGCTATCGATGTCTGAGAGAGCTGTACACACTCACTTGTTTCCCCTTCCAAACCAACTGACGACCTACCAAGCAAAGTGCCTGTTGCGGTAACAGTGGTGGAAGTTGTGCGTGGAAAAACAGGTGTGACAGCTGTCCCCACAGTCCTAGAAGATGAAGAGCGCGCGGATGCACTAGAAGGGGCAGGCGGTGGATGGTTCGCTCCGCTAGGCCGCATTGCAACACGGTGAGCTTCCCACCGCGACATATGATATTTATTCATGTGACGATTCATGGAAGTTGTCAAACTGCTGTGGTTTTGCCCTCTACTAACAGAATCATGACAAATTTTACAGATCACATAATTTGGACGATCTTTTGCTATGTCAAAAAAGGACCAGGCTAGGCAAGGCTTAGAGGGCATGCTACCTGCTAATCCACCCCGACTAGTGCTCAGAGGCACAGTGGTGGCTGAGGATGCAGTTGTAGACGTGCTACCAGTACTCCTACTCTGTCCAGGAAGGCGCAAGGTAACTTCGTCGTCAGTTGCATCCTCCTCCACCGTCTCTGTTGACCTCCTCGAGGGCCTGACTGTGGGTTGACAGTAGGTGGGATCTAGAACTTCCTCATCAATTGTTGTGTTTGCAGTCCCCTCACCCTCAGACTGAGCCTCTTCTTGCCCTGACCGAAAATTTAAGTTGTCATCCCAATCTGGTATCTGCGTCTCATCGTCATCAGTATGTTCCTCATTGTCTATAACAACAGGTGTTACAGTTTGTGAAAAAGGGTCAACATTATGCTCAGAAACTTGGTCCTTACGACCTGAATCAGAGTCACAAAGGTTCTGGGCATCACTGCAGACCATTTCCTGGTCTGTACTCACTGTAGCTTGGGAGCAGACCTCTGATTCCCAGGCTATAGTGTGACTGAACAGCTCTGCAGACTCAGCCATCTCAGTTCCACCATACTGTGCAGGGCGGATGGAGACTTCAGAGCTGGGAGAAAGCAAGTTTGATTGGGATGACAACTCAGAGGACTGGTGTTTTTTGGATGCGGTAGTTGAGGTGGCAGAGAGGGCACTTGTTGGACCACTTGAGATCCATTCAAGCATTTTCCTTTTTTGGCCATCATCTACCTTTGTTCCAGTTAATCGTGTCTGTAAAAAAGGGAGCACATCGGATTGTCCACGGTAACTAGTAGACATCTTACTTTTGCTGGAAGATGGTCTATCTTCAGCAGATGTTAATGGAGCTTTGCCACCTTCCCCACGGACAAACCCTTTTTTTCCTTTTCCAACACGCCTCTTCCCCTTTCCTCCAGCATCTATCATTTTGCCACTCATTTTGATAGCGACAAGATTGTGCACTTAAAATGTGGTAGTAAAAATTGAGAGGTGGTGTAGATTGCAGCGGTGGTCTAGCTTTATTAACAGCAGAATAATAAAGAATAAATATCCCTGAAAATGCAACTACGGCCCTTAAACTGGCAGCAGTGTTTGCTAGTATAATGGCTTAGTAACAATGAGTTTGAGTGTGCAATGCAGGCAGACGTGCTGCAAATATCTGTGCACTAGTGGGACAATAATGAAGTCCAACAGTCACTTTTAGGATGCCACTAAATTCACTCAGTGTTTGCTAGTATAATAATGAGTTTGAGTGTGCAATGCAGGCAGACGTGCTGCAAATATCTTTGCACTAGTGGGACAATACAGAAGTCCAACAGCCACTTTTAGGATGCCACTAAGTTTCCTCAGTGTTTGCTAGTATAATGGGTTAGTAACAATGAGTTTGAGTGTTCAATGCAGGCAGATGTGCTGCAAATATCTTTGCACTAGTGGGACAATACAGAAGACCAACAGCCACGTTTAGGATGCCACTAAGTTCACTCAGTGTTTGCTAGTATAATGGCTTAGTAACAATGAGTTTGAGTGTGCAAAGGGCAGGAGGGTACAGTGGCAGGGTTGTGGGTCTCTGGGTAGAGGAAAGGAAGCCTGCCTTTCTATCCCTCCTAATGGGGAAATGCAGCGAGGAAATCCCTGACCTTAGCTACACAGACGCTGTCATCTTGTGTAGCTGTTAAACTCTATGGCTCTGACCCTGCCGGTATTAGCCCTTAAAAGGACTGATAGAAAGTGCTATCCCTATTCTGTACAGCGCTGTGTATAAAGCGTACACAGCAGTATCGGAGATAGGCGCTGCGCCAGTGGTGACTGATACCAAGGACGCAGAAGAGATAATGGCGTTCGGACGGGCAGATACTCGTTTTTATAATGCAGGGACATGTGACATGGACATCCTAACACACATGCCGTTGCTTCTCTGGCTAAAAGTCCACTTAGCTGTGTGTGTGTCTGGGATTGGCTGACATGCTGGCCCGCCGCACTACACGCGCGCGCTTAGGGAAGGAAGACAAGGAAAAAAAAAAATGGCGATCGCCGTTATCCCAGCAGCAGTGATCTGAATGCGCTGTTCCCGCACACTATACGCTGAAATTTCATAATAGTGTGAGTCACAGAGTGACTTACACTATTACAGCGGAAAGCCAGCTAGTAATTAGCTTGTCTTTTGCTACTAGAACCGTTCTCGAACGTATCTAGAACTATCGAGCTTTAGCAAAAAGCTCGAGTTCTAGTTCGATCTAGAACAGCCCCCAAAATCACTCGAGCCGCGAACTGGAGAACCTCGAACCACGAACCGCGCTCAACTCTACCCAGGAGTCTTCCCTTCCCAGAAATCATTCTGAAAATCAGATATTCTCGCGCTCGGGTCATTCCTCCCTTCTCCTAGCAGGTCGTTTGATTCGGGTCCAATTGGACAATGCAACAGCTGTGGCATAGGTCAATCAGCAGGGAGGTACCAGCAGCAAGACAGCTTATCTCGAGGTCCCCAGGATCCTCACCTGGGCCGAATCGACGGGGGTCTGTGTTTTCAGCATTACACGTACCGGGAGTAGAGAACTGGGTGGCGGACCTTCTAAGTCGCCAAGGACTGGCTGCCGGAGAGTGGTTTTCTCCACCCAGAAGTGTTCCCACACATCTGCACTCACTGGAGTTCACCAGACATGGATCTAATGGCCTCAACGTTGAACGCAAAGGTACCCACATTCTTAGCCAGGTCACGTGATCCACAGTCCATTGGCGCGGATGCTCTAGTCTCCTGAAGTCATTTCAGTCTGCCTTACATGTTTTTCGCCTCTGCCCCTACTGCCGCGAGTAATCAGGAAGATCAAGGCAGAAGGAGTCCCGGTGATACTAATAGCACCGGACTAGCCCAGGTGCGCCTGGTATGCTGAATTAGTACAATTGCTCATGGCGCCTCGTAAGCATCCCAGACCTGCTAACCCAAGTGCCCATTTCCCATCAGAACTCCAGAGCCCTGAAGCTGACGGCCTGGCCATTAAGACCTGGACTTTAACAAGAGCAAGATTCTCTCCTGCGGTCATCTCCACCATGTACAGTGCCGAAAGCCGGCCTTCATCTCGTTTTTACCACCGTACGTGAAAAACTTTCCTTTCCCAGTGCATGGAATCTAATGTCCAACCTATGCCTCTGGCGATCCCAAGAATTCTTGATTTTTTTTTGGCAGTCAGGTTGCAAAAGGGGTTGGCCCTCAGCTCCCTTAAGGGGCAGGTTTCATCTCTCTCGATATTCTATCAATACCGCCTAGCTTGCAATCCGCAAGTCAAGACTTGTCTTCCAAGGGTGTTTCCCTTCTAGTTTCCCTGTATAAACGGTCGCTGGACCCATGGGACCTCAATCTCGTTTTGGACGGTATCCAGAGGCCCCCTTTTCAACCTCTTAAGGAATCTTTTCTTGCTCTTCTCTCCTGGAAGGTAACATTCTTAGTAGCGATTACGTCCATTAGACAAGTTTCGGAACTGGCAGCACTCTCTTGCCGTGAACCTTTTCTGATCTTTCATCAGGACAAGGTGGTTCAACGCCCCCTTCCGGATTATTTTCCGAAGCTTACTTCCCCGTTTCAAATGAACGAGGACATTGTTCTGCCTTCCTTTTGTCCACACCCAGTCCTTGGGGTGGAAAGAGTTCTATATTCGCTAGACCTTGTGAGGGCTCTCAGATATTACTTACCTAGGACAGCCCCTTTAGGAAAATAGACTCCTTGTTCATCATTCTTGAAAGGCCTAAGAAAGGAGAGGCAGCTTCATAGGCAACGCTGGCTCGCTGGATTCGCTCTGTGATCCAGGAGGTCTACCGCTTGCAACTCAAGCCCATTCCTAGTGGGCTGCGGACTTATTCCACGTGAGAAGTTGGCGCCTCTTGGGCCATTAGGCATCAGGCTTCAGTGGAACAGAGGTGTAGGGTTGCGACCTGGTCTTGCCTACATACTGTTTCAGAGCATTACTGAGTCCATACCCAGGCTTCGGCTGAGGCGAACCTAGGTAGGAAAATTCTGCAAACAATAGTGGAGTACCTATCTCAGTAGGCGCTCCTGGCTATTTGGGACTGGTTCCTAGTCCTTAGGTTGCATTGTTTATTGTTTACCCACCCATGGACTGCTTTAGGACGTCCCATGGTCTTGTGTCCCCCAATGAGGTGTCAGAGAAAAACGGATTTTTGTGTATTCACCGTAAAATCGTTTTTTCTTAGCCATCATTGGGGGACACAGCACCCTCCCTTTTGCCCTGTTGGGCCTTAGTTTTTTCTGTCTCAGTAATTTTTTGTTATGAGTATTCACTCACGTTTTTTGTTACTTGTTCTCCTACTGCTTGTGTACTAAAGCTGAAGTAGCCTGGCTGAGCCAGGGGGTGTATACTGCAGGGGAGGAGCTAACATCTTTGCATCTACTTAGTGTCCTCCTAGGGATAAGCAGCATAACACCCATGGTCCTGTGTCCCCCAATGATGGCTAAGAGAAAACGATTTTACGGTGAGTACACAAAAATCCGTTTTTTTGTCTGTGTGGTCCTGATTAAATTATAGAGACCACATTCCTACATATTGGATAACCACCCACCCGGGACAATAGAGTATCAGACGTACCTCTGTCTTTGTCTCCAAAAGAAGAATTGTTTATAACATTATTGTCACTCAGGTATATAGGGAATTTCTTGGACATACATTTTAGCATTAGTGATGGGCGATCCCGAACTGTAAAGATCGGGGATCGTACTGATCACAAAGTGATCGTGATCACGATCCCAATCACAATTTTTTTAAATTGTTTAAATAAAACAATTAAAAAAATGCGTGGGCTCACGCCATAGATTGATTACCAGTCAGGAATAGCCAGCTACCTGGGGGCTGGGATTCTCCGCAGCCGCCCCTGGAAATGGCGAATTGCTTTTTAGCGCGATATCCAGGTGTTTTACCTGGCTCAACAGATCATGTTTTCAAGTTTTTCTCAATATTACACAAGGAATAATTCCATCACCTGTGCAACCTTAAGGACATCCTGAACACTTGATTGAGGAAAACCTAAAAACATGATTTGTTGGTGGGTCTTGAAGACTGGAGTTGAGAAACTCTGCTTTAGTCAGTGCTAGTTATTGGGGGGGCAAAGCAATGATGGGACCCGGGAGACAGAATCTGCAGGATGCGTCGCGGGACCGGTAGGTATAATGACAATGTTTATAATTAACTATATTCTTTATTTTACATCCCATAACTGTAAAGCCAGAGATCAGTGATCGGATGCAAGATCGTGTTATCTCGACCCTGATCCCGATCTTTACAAAATGATCGGGCAAGACACCCAATCCCGACCATCGGGGGATCACCCATCACTATTTAGCATACTAATTGGCTCATCTTATCTCTTACATAAAAGACTAGGTGGGATTTAGTTTCACATTTCTAATCTTCTTCCTGTCACTTTTAACAAAGAAACTATATCCGCTCTTACCTAAGGTAAACAGTGTATCTCTCTGCCTTAAGGCCCCGTCACACTAAGCAACATCGCTAGCAACATCGCTGCTAACGAACAACTTTTGTGACGTTGCTAGCGATGTTGCTGTGTGTGACATCCAGCAACAACCTAGCCCCTGCTGTGAGGTCGTTGGTTGTTGCTGAATGTCCTGGGCCATTTTTTAGTTGTTGCTGTCCCGCTGTGAAGCACAGATCGCTGTGTGTGACAGCGAGACAGCAACAACTAAATGTGCAGGCAGCAGGAGCCGGCTTCTGTGGAGGCCGGTAACCACAGTAAACATCGGGTAACCAAGAAGCCCTGTCCTTGGATACCCGATATTTACCTTTGTTACCAGCCTCCGCCGCTCTCACTGTCAGTGCCGGCTCCTGCTCTGTGCACATGTAGCTGCAGGACATATCGGGTTAATTAACCCGATGTGTGCTGTAGCTATGAGAGCAAGGAGCCAGCGCTAAGCATTGTGCGCTGCTCCCTGCACATTTAGCTGCAGCACACATCGGGTAATTAACCCGATGTGTGCTGTAACTAGGAGAGCAAGGAGCCAGCGCTAAGCGGTGTGCGCTGCTCCCTGCTCTCTGCACGTGTAGCTGCAGCACACATCGGGTAATTAACCCGATGTGTGCTGTAACTAGGAGAGCAGGGAGCCAGCGCTAAGCATTGTGCGCTGCTCCCTGCTCTGTGCACATGTAGCTGCAGCACACATCGGGTAATTAACCCAATGTGTGCTGTAACTAGGAGAGCAGGGAGCCAGCGCTCAGTGTGCGCTGCTCCCTGCTCTCTGCACGTGTAGCTCCATGCGCTGGTAACCAAGGTAAATATCGGGTTGGTTACCCGATATTTACCTTAGTTACCAAGCGCAGCATCTTCCACGCGGCGCTGGGGGCTGGTCACTGGTTGCTGGTGAGCTCACCAGCAACTCGTGTAGCCACGCTCCAGCGATCCCTGCCAGGTCAGGTTGCTGGTGGGATCGCTGGAGCGTCGCAGTGTGATATCTCACCAGCAACCTCCTAACAACTTACCAGCGATCCCTATCGTTGTTGGGATCGCTGGTAAGTTGCTTAGTGTGACTGGACCTTTAGGGTACGGTCACACTTTAGCAATGCTGCAGCGATCCCACCAGCGATCTGACCTGGTCAGGATCGCTGGTGTGTCACTACATGGTCGCTGGTGAGCTGTCAATCAGGCAGATCTCACCAGCAACCAGTGACCAGCCTCCAGCCAGCAGCGACGTGTGGAAGCGATGCTGCGCTTGATAACTAAGGTAACCAAGTGCTTGGTTACCCGATATTTACCTTGTACCTGTATCAGACTGAGGGTTACTGCAGGTTGTAGGATTGTCAGAAGAGGTGGGTCTTCAGGTTCCTTTTGAAGCTTGTCAAGGTAGGTGAGAGTCTGATGTATTGAGGCAGAGCATTCCAGAGCATGGGGGAGGAACGGGAGAAATCTTGGATGCGATGGTGGGAAGAGGAGATGAGAGGGGAGTAGAGAAGGAGATCTTGTGAGGATCAAAAGTTACGTGCAGGTAAGTACGGGGAGACTAGGTCAGAGATGTATGGAAGAGATAGGTTGTGGATGGCTTTGTAGGTAATGGTTAGGGTTTTGAACTGGAGTCGTTGGGCAATGGGAAGCAAGTGAAGGGATTGGCAGAGAGGAGAGGTCAGGGAGTAGCGGGGGGAGAGGTGGATTAGCCGGGCAGCATAGTTTAGAATAGATTGTAGGGGTGCAAGACTGTTAGAAGGGAGGCCACATAGCAGGAGGTTTTCAATAATCCAGGCAGGAGATAATATAGGCATGTACTATGGTTTTTGCAGCTTCCTTGGAAAGGAATGTACGGATCCGGGAAATATTTTTGAGTTGGAGGCGGCGGGAGATGCATGTACATCTACCTCTTATTATCTTAGTGTCTTCCATTGCCCATGGTTCAATATCATCTCATGAGCTAATGTTGTTTCCCCCAAAGGTCTTTTTGATATTCACATGTTTTTTAAGTGTTTTTATCATGTGTGGTTTTTCTTGGATTGAATAAAATTATTGATTATCTTTATTATTGTTGAGATGTGTGCTTTCTATTGGTGTGGTCTTTTTCTCTTCTATATCAAAAGGAAACGCATTACTGACCCCGACGTGATTTGAACACGCAACCTTCTGATCTGGAGTCAGACGCGCTACCGTTACGCCACGAGGTCAGCTGAAATATCTGAGTTTGCCAATATTGATATGAAATTATTTGATTCTTCACCATTAGGTGTTCCAGAAAGTACCTACTCTTACGAAAAATCATAAAACGACATAAACAAGGATGATTAAGCATCTTAATATTCAGGGATTTGCAGTTTAAGATCGGAATCTAGAATATAATCTATGCTTCCTTTTTCATACAATAGCAATTCTGACAGCCAACCTCATGGAAATTATCATCCTTCTGATTCCATGAGTCAGACACACGATCGTTACACCAAAAGATAAAGTTAGAAACATATGTCAGTTTATTTTTGCCAGGAACATTTCATTTAGAAAAATGCTTGTTTCATACAGATTGGAAATTTTTATATATCATTTGTATAGACTTTTTTATTCTTTTAGCCGCACTACAAAACTACAAAAACAAGAATGAGTTAACATATTGCTATTAAGAAGAAAGGTTTACATTTCACATCCAGAATCTAGTTGAGGACCATGTTTCTTCATATATACAAAAACCAAATTATTGGTGATCTCGAGGTGATTTGAAGTTATAATGGTCAGATCTGGATTCCCAATCATTTTTGTCATCACAGTATTGTTCAGAAGATGTTATTCTATTGTGTTTTCAAAGATGCCACTTTCAAACACTGTGCCAAAAGATAGCATCAACTTCTTTCCACTAGGATGAAGGGATTCTAATTATCATATGAATCTAGACAGAGGTTGTATTTCTTTACTTATCGAGAAAGGGAAACTACCACAAACCCCAATGTGATTTGAATACAGAACCTTACGATCTGGAGTCAGCTGTCCTACCATTGTATTAATACCATCAGGTGGAAGACATGTGTTAGCCAATACTTAATATGGAAACTATCTGAAGCTACACAATTAGGCCATCCATAATGTAGCTGCTTTCATGCACTCTCCTAAAAACACATAAACAAGGATTTAAACAAGTCTCCAGGCTGAAGCGAATAGATTCCTTTCACAGAATCTGGATCTGGAAGAGAAGAAAATGTGGCGCCCTGGCCTGGCCAGGTCATCACAGATAACACACAAACACCCCAGCCCCATCAGACAGGGACACCAGCCAAACACAAAACCCTTGTTGCCTCCCTCCAGGGTCTGATGTCCACACCAGGTGGGGCGGAGCTAAGCGGTTGGCTCCACCCACCGAGGAGTTCACAGGCCTGGAGGCGGGAAAAGTGACAGTTGAGTGGAGGAGTTTGAAGTGAGAGGAGTAAACACTTGGGTGTCTGGGTTTGTGGCCCAGACACTGACAGCAAGAACTAGCAAAGGGGGAACCCCCGTGCATACCACAGAAGAGAAACAAAACTTCACCTGCAATAAAGCAGATACAAAACAAAACCAAGAAAAACAAACAACCTACGGTGTAAACCAGGAAGCAAGGAAAAAAAAACCAAACTTATCTGCAGAAGTTTTGCTCAGGGAAACAGGGAAGGACAGAACACCAAGCCAGGTTCAGAGACTGAGAGAAATTCAATTATAACCGGCACCAGCAAGGCAAAAAGTGCTCTCCTATAAACACCAGGCTTGTCTGCAATAGGACTTCCTTAATTCTCAATTAACGCCAAATCAAAAGCTCAGACTCAGCTCCACTACAATTTCTGGCCACCAGAGGGAGCTCCAAAACAGCACCTACACAGACGACATTCTTGGGTGCATAAATATGGTGTAAAAATTTCATCACCAAATATGCATCTCTTTGCCCACAAACAAAAATACTGTTTTGATACCTTTTGGTGTGGTTTTCTGCCAGGAGGTGCAAGTTTTGTGCTGAATGCCTGCACTAGATTTCAGCACCAAATTTGCACCTCCTGGCAGAAAACTGCACCAAAACGGCGTTAAAACCGTGTTTGCATTTTTGGGCCAAGAGATACAAATTTGGTAATTACATTTTTACACCATATTCCTGCACCCAATCTACAACTCCTGGCAAAAAAAGGCATCACTACTGCATTATACCGCATGCATTAGTGATGTTGGGTTTTTTTTGCCAGGAGGTGTAGATTGGGTGCTGGAATATGCTGTAGAAATTTCAGCAACAAATCTGCATCTCTTGGCAAAAAAACCCACATTTTTCTGGCAGGAGATGCAGGTCTGTGAATTCACCTGAGAAGAGGTCATTGAGCTTACTGAGAGCACCTGAGGTCAGGTTACCTGTGATCACAGATGGAGGGCACTGTGAGCATAAAGCTGAGATCGCAAATAACCTGAGTGATCACGTGGCTCAGTCTCAGCCTGAAGCTCTTAGCAGGCAGCCATGTTCTGTTGCTGCTCAGTGTCACTTCAGATGTAGCAGAGCTGGAATCGTTGTTGGATCTCATGTGGATTACATCTGACCTGGGTGTTTTGGGAGTTAATACATGGGAGAAATATCATTTTTTTGCATTTTATTTCAAATATAGATTTTTTTTATGTTTGTGTTTATTTCTTTTAACAGATTGGAAATGGGGGGTCTAATAGATGCCCCCCATTACTAATCAAA
The DNA here is from genome assembly GCF_048569485.1 of Anomaloglossus baeobatrachus. Lineage (NCBI taxonomy): Eukaryota > Metazoa > Chordata > Amphibia > Anura > Aromobatidae > Anomaloglossus > Anomaloglossus baeobatrachus. The sequence continues at coordinate 679,003,168 of NC_134356.1, forward strand.
GGGTTAGTGACAGCTGTAGACTTAAATTAAACCCCTTATTACCGTACTTGCAGTGCAGGGGTACCGCTATGGGTACCCCTGTCTCTTGTGCCATGGCCAATATATTTTTGGGATCTTTTGAGAGCAAGTATGTGTTTTCCGATACCAACCCCTTTATGAGGCATATTCGCCACTATTTGAGGTATGTGGACGACATATTCATTGTATGGGATGGCACGGAGGATTTATTCTCTGATTTTGTGTCGCATCTTAACAACTCGAATACAATGAATATGTCTTTCACTTCCTCTTTTGGTGGCGATACCATCAATTTTTTGGATGTTGAGGTTTCCATCAGGGATGGTAATATTCACACTCAATTGTTTAGGAAACCGACGGCATCCAACTCACTCTTACATTTCCAGACCGCACACCCCCTTCATACAAAGACGGCTTTACCGTACAGTCAATTTTTGCGGGTACGCAGGGCTAATAGTTCTGAGGAGACTTTTCTCCAGCAGTCAATGGAATTAAAGGAAAGGCTTCAGCAAAGGGGTTACCCTGAGGAGCTGATTGATTCTGCTTTTGAGAGGGCTAGATCTGGTGTCCATTGTTCTAATCGTACGGGCCGCCCTGACAGAAAGAATGATGATCTGAATAGATTTGTGTTTAGCTTTCGGTTCGGTCCCTTGGAGCATGTCATTAGGAGAACTTTGTATAGGCATTGGCACATTCTGGAAAGAGATCCTACTTTGGTTGAAATGACCAAGGCTAATCCTTTGGTCTCGTTCAGACGTTGCGTTAACCTACGGGATAAACTAGTGAGAAATAGACTTACCAGCCCCTCTGTGTGGCTTGATAGATGCTGCCTGCCGGGTAACTACCGGTGTGGCAACTGCAGATTTTGTAACCTGCATCTCACTGGCCGATCCCTACAGGTGGGTTCGCACTCACATTCGGTCCTCCAGTTTATTTCTTGTAAAACTAAATTCGTTGTCTATGTGATTTTCTGCCCTTGTGGCAGATTTTACATAGGCAAAACAATCAGATGTTTGTACGTCAGGTTCAGGGAGCACTACAATTCGGTAACGTCAGGCAAAGGTTCCCCTAGACTGATTTCTCACATCCGCGAGCATCATAATGGCAACCCTGACGTCCTCCGTTTTGCTGGCCTGCAGAGGGTTGTCCTCCCATCGAGGGAGGGCAACCTTCAGCAACTTTTACTACAAGTTGAGGCCAAACTAATTATTAATTATGGAGCTCAGGGGGCATTGGGTTTAAATGATCGCGTGGATCTGTCAGTTTTTCTGTAGGTCCTCCATATGTGTGTGCTGTGACATATTTTGCATATGTATTCCTTCGGTGTCCTTTCTTTCTTCTTTTTTGATATATATGTGTTTTGTAAAAACCTTGTTTTTATTGTTTTGTATTGTGGCATGGTGTGTTCCATGTTTTATATGCATATTACATTCTCCTTTGTATGTTTTTATGTGGCATGCGACACACCTGTGAGCACTCCTATATAGGGGGTGCTGTTGTAGCTCCACATATGGACCTGTGGAAGCCTAATTAATTAGGCAAAACGGCTGTCTTCCTCTACCTGGGAGCCAGCTCATAGCTCGTCTCCTGCTTTTTACCCTGCACCGTCTAATAAACTAAAGATTCCTGCACAGCGGTACGGAGTGCGGTCCCTCATTTCCTTCACTCATCCATCGGTACTTGGACTTTTCTTCTGGACGAGCACCCCCGCTCAGGATACGGTAATTCCCAGCCCTCAACGAGCACACATGCGTTATTGCTGAGTGACATAAAATGGTGCAGCACCCTCTCTATCTTGCTTAAACCCCTTATTAACCCGCTTGCCACTGCATCAGGGAAATGGGAAAGAGTCGGGTAAAGCTTTTGGATTGCCACATCCAATAAATGAGGCTGCCTGGGAGGCTGTAGGTTGCTATTTTTAGGCTGGGAGGCCCAAAAAGCCTGATAATTCCAGCTGTCACTTTTATCATTGCTGGGTATCAAAATTATTTGTTTAACCCCTTCACGTCCATGGACGGATATATCCATCATGGAGCATGTCCCGTTAAGCCCCGCCCCCTGCCGCGGGCAGGCGGCGGTCGGCACACATATCAGCTGTTTTTAACAGCTGACATGTGTGCCTGCTAGCCGCGGGTGGAATTGTTTTCACCCGCGGCCATTAACCCCTTAAATCTCGCTGCCAAAGTCTGGCAGCAAGATCTAAATGCGCGTGGCCATGTTTTTTACTTACCGCCGCCCCCACCGGAAGTCACGTGCGTGATCACGTAACTTTCGGTGGTTGCCATCGTACCACAGGGTCATGTGATGACGCCTGCAGCTATGAAGTTTCACTTTTGTTTTCCCTTGGCCGCGAGCAGAGAGAAAAAGAAAGTGACTGAATCTGCTGTTTACAGCTGTATAGCTGTGATCAGCAGATAGATAAGAGCGATCGGATTGCTGATCGCTATAGCCCCCTAGGGGGACTAGTAAAATAAAAAAAAAAGTAAAAAAAACCCCAAAAAACCTAAAAGTTCAAATCACCCCCCTTTTCCCCCATTGAAAATTAAAGAGTTAAAAAATAAAATATACACATATTTGGTATCGCCGCGTTCAGAAATGCCCGATCTAGCAAAATATAAAATCAATTAATCTGATTGGTAAACGGCGTAGTGACAAAAAAATTCTAAACGCCAAAATTACATTTTTTGGTCGCTGCAAGTTTTACGCAAAATGCAATAACAGGCGATCAAAACGTAGCATCTGCACAAAAATGGTACCATTAGAAATGATAGCTCGAGACGCAAAAATAAGCCATCACTGAGCCATAGATTCCAAAAAATGAGAACGCTACATGTTTCGGAAAATGGTGCAAAACGTGCGCCACTTTATTGGACAAACTTGTGAATTTTTTAACCCCTTAGATACAAGTAAACCTATACATGTTTGGTGTCTACAAACTCGCACCGACCTCAGACATCATATCCACACATCAGTTTTACCATATAGTGAACACCGTGAATAAAACAACCCAAAAACTATAGTGCCATCACACATTTTTTGCAGTTTTTCCACACTTGGAATTTTTTTGCTGTTTTCCAGTACACCATATGGTAAAACTTATGGTTTCATTTAAAATTACAACTTGTTCCGCAAAAAACAAGCCCTCATATGGCAAGATTGATGGAAAAATAAAAAAGTTACGGCTCTCGGAAGAAGGGGAGCAAAAAACAAAAACGGAAAGTGCCCCGGGGCTGAAGAGGTTAAATAATTCTTAAAAAGCTACATGCGGTTTCTCTTATTTTTATACACAGCCAAGAAAAGTGTACAGCTGAGGGTTGCCGCCTGTACCCGTATGTACTATCTGTGCTGGGTATCATAATACGGGGTGACCCTAGGCCAATTTTTGTATTTGTGTAATTTTGCACCCACATAGGGACCTGAGACAGGACCTGTGATCACAAGCAGTCAGACATGTTGTCACATAGGATGAGGGTGCTGTCTGACTGCAACCAATCACAGATCATGAGAAGAAGAACGAGAGTTTTTTAAGTGCAAAAACAATACAAATTTTATTCATAACACAAGACACAAGATGAACATCCAAATGTCATAAAAACATATTAAAAGAAGAAATGATAGACAACCCCCCCATATAGTCCAAAGTAAACCATACTTGGACATGTTGGCTCAAGGGAAGTTTAATTATATGCTTAAGGATCCGTAGGAGCATACAGACCCTAAAGGGGGCTTTACACGGTAGCGATATCGCTAGCAATTTGTAGCGATAGCGAGCGTGTAAGTACCTGCCCCCATCGCGCATGCGATTGTTTGTGATCGCTGCCGTAGCGAACATTATCGCTACGGTAGCATCACACGTACTTACCTGGTCGTCGTCGTCGCTGTGACTGCCGAACAATCCCTCCTTCAAGGGGGAGGGATGTTCGGCATCACAGCGACGTCACCGCAACGTCACACAGTGGCCGGTCAATCAAAGCGGAGGGGCGGAGCTGAGCGTGTTGTAAACATCCCGCCCTCCTCTTTCTTCCGCATTGGGGCCGTCGGCAGGTGAGGAGATGTTCCTCGCTCATGCGGTGTCACACATAGTGATGTGTGCTGCCGCATGAGCGATGAATCACAACGCTAAACATCCCTTACCGATTTTTGAGTTTGGGACGACCTCTCCATGGTGAACGATTTTCACCATTTTTAAGGTCGCCTAAGGTCGCTGGTAAGTATCACACGCTGCGATATTGTTAATGACGCCGGACGTGCGTCACTAAGAATGTGACCCCGACTATCAAACATTAACGATATCGTAGCGTTTAAAGCCCCCTTTAGTGCCAGGTTGAATGTCTCTATGAGAGTATTAGATTCCATGTGGAATATAAAGACACAGTAAACCAAAGCTTATATGCATGTCAGGTTATGTATTTACCAACAGTCCCAAAGGACCGATATGCAGGCAGATATATAGGAGTGCAGAAAGAGCCTGGATAAAGTTTCCCAGCCAGTACAGCAGGTTAGGTGAGGGGGGTCCTGTATGAGGAGGGCCTCAGAAGAGCCTACGTACGTTTCAATTTGTTAAAAAATCTTCGTCAGGGAAGAGGCATCTCAAAGCACTCTCCCATGACACTAGGCTTTAAATATCAAAGAGGTGGACGCGGACCCAAAAGTCTCACAAGCGGCGCTCGCGTTGGCAAACCAGGGAAGTCCCGCGAGACGCTAGCCGTCACGTTATAATCGCGCATGCGCGGGAGCGGGGACGCGTCGCCAAGGCTCCCGCGCATGCGCAAGACGCTCAGACAGCAGCGACTATGCGCGGACGAGCCCTGGATCCAGCGCGTTCGCACTGAGACGACCGTGTATCACAGAATGGTAAGTATAACAGTAGATCCCAGCACGTATAGGTAACGACAATCAAGGCAGGTCATACAATATCATATATCTAACATATTAAATGTTAAAGGATCCGTTCTTGGCTTTCTGTGTGGGTCCAGAGATGTCGTTTCTCAGACATATGATTGTTATCTTAGTTTCTATGTCCTATAAACAGAAGGATATGACATATAAGTATCACAAATACTTGGATGCCATAGGGGAATGCAGGATGTCATAAAAAGTTAAAACATATAAAAAGGGGGAGACAAAGGATGCAAGTGGAGGGAAATCGGTGGGTCCACAATATACCGATAGAGGTCAATATCAGGAATAATACATGTATATACAGATATATACAACTGTGTACTACAGATTGGGTGTCGCTAAGGGCCGATGACACCACAGGAGAGGGAGAATGAGGTCAGTCTCCAGTCATATTTATAAAAATGGAGCATAGCTCACTGACTCATTTAATCCTTTAGGGATCATCGTGTCCAGAGTCACGATCCATTTGGTCTCGCACTGCGCCAGGTGTTTCTTAAGGTCACCACCCTTGATCCCTCCCGTCACCACATCAATACCCCTTACTATTAACTTGGAGGGATCACAGGAGTGGTGAGATCTAAAGTGCCTGGCAGTGTCTTAAGTATAGTCGGATCTTCCTCCGTTTTAGCTGCAGCAATGTCCCTCACGTGCTCCCTGACCCTAATGCGTAGTTCCCGGGAGGTAAGTCCCACATAGGTCAGGGGGCACGTGTATGTAGCAAAATACACCACATGAGTGGTGCCACATGTGATGTAATGCTTGATGTTAAAATTTCTTTGTCCATCAGAAGCGTAGAAGATGTTACTCTGAAGGACATTGCTGCAGGCCAAACAGTGGCCACAGGGAAAGCAACCCTGTGGAGGTCCACGAGAACCACATGGATTGACTCTGGAGGGGATATAGGGGCTCTGGACTAGGAGATCCCTCAAATTTCTCGCTCTCCTGGAGGTCATCAGCGGATTCGGGGCAAGTATTTCCGCTAATGCCAAGTCTGTCATTAATACTGGCCAGTGTTTTTTCAAAATGTGCCGCATAGTTTCCCATTCCTGGTTGTATGTTCCGATAAATCTCACCGCAATATCATGTTGTTCCTCTTTATTTGGGGTATCAGCAAGCAGTTGCAACCAGAGGTCCTCTTAGCCCGATTGTAGCCGGATCAGATGCTTCTATCGCTGTAGCCCCTGTCCCGGAATCGATCCCTGAGATCGGCCGACCAAGCCTCGAAGTTGCTTTCGGATGAGCAGATCCATCTCATTCTAAAATATTGCCCGGTCGGGACGGCGCGAATCGTGGAAGGGTTATGGGCAGATGAGGCATGTAGCAGTGCATTCACGGACGTCTCCTTGTGGAAAACATCTGTTTGGATCAGTGATAATTCCAGCTGTTGATTTTATGGTTGTTGGGTATCAAAATTTGGGGGAAAAGCACATAGTTTTTTAAAATTATTTGTTGAAATAATTTTTAAAAAGCTGCATGCGGTTTCTCTTATTTTTATACACAGCCAAGAAAAGTGCACAGCTGGGGGTTGCAGTCTGTACCTGTATGTACTATCTGTGCTGGGTATCATTATACAGGGGGGGGCCCCTAGGCCAATTTTTTTATTTATTTAGTTTTACACCCTCATAGGGACCTGAGACAGGACCTATGATCACAATAAGTCAGACACGCTGTCACATAGGTTGAAGGCGCTGTCTGACTGCAACCAATCCCTAGTGCCGGAACTACCAGTGGGTGAGAAAAACAGTGCATATAGATAAGTGGTAATCAGTGGACCTATAGGTAGAATAAATGGCCCCGGAAGCGGTTACAGCTGCACCGAAGAATTTGCAAGTACAATCAGCTTGTGCTATTCTTATTTTATTTATTTCCCTTTCTTTATTTCCTGAGTTGCCTGATCTGGATCATTACCTAAAGTTCACTGAGAACTCTGGGCACAGCCCTGGCACTTGGGTACTATTGAAAGCACGCGGATGCAGACTTTTACAGTACGGGTCTGCCCATCAGTACTCTGCAGTCCTTCAGCGGTTTTGTAGTTTGTGGTTCCATGGTGTGATGGTTAACACTCTACTTTATGAGTCCAGAAAACTGAGTCCAAGGCTTGGTGAGACTTAATTTAATTTTTAATAATTTCTATACACACATTAGAGAGATTTAAGACTTTTAGGATTTAGAAATATTAAATTAATTTGCTGCATGATAAAATTAAGAGCTAGGAAACTCAACATATAGCAAAGAAAGCCTCTATAATAATTGTATTATTAATTAGCAACACCAAATAATTAACTGAAGAAAAAACAAATGCAAAGTTTTTGAAGCTAAAAATGTATACATTTTATAATATATATATCTATATATATATATATATAAATAAATATATATATATATATATATATATATATATATATATATATATATATAGATATATATATGTATATAAAGAGAAGGCTACAGAGCAAGAAATGTACAAGACGACACAATTAGATCATTGGTAGAAGTTCACGTACGCATCATATTATAGGATTAATATAACGGACATTTAAATAGTAAAATATCATTAATAAATTCAACAGTCATCACGGAATAAAAAAAAACAAAAATAAATGAAGAAAAAAGCAGCCCAGAAAAGAAATGTCTGTTTGCAGCGGTGTGATTTGAACCCACGCCTCCAAAGCGACTGGAGCCTTAATCCAGCACCTAAGTCCGCTCGACCACGCTAACTGGTGGGTGCTGTATGATTTTACTGGTCTAAGGGGCTATAAATCATGTAAAAAAAATAGTATAATTGAAGTGATAGAAATAAACTTTTCCGTAATAGACCTTTAATCACATTTTTAAAACTTTCCATCACTTTTTTATTTCTTGCTTTGTGTCCCCGAGGCTCTGTAATCTTTTGTGTGTTCGACACAGATTGTTTCTACTTCCTTCTATAATCAAGAAGGTATGGTGACCAGTAGAGTTTAGATGATGAGACAACAACGTTTATATACATGTCGGATGAATGGACAATTTGCAAAAATTTTTTATAGCTGCTCAACCCCTTTAAGGAAAATTACGTGATGCTTCATTTGTAATAGAATATCACAAGTGGGGAACAGATTTTTACTCTATAGGAAGAAAGATCATTTTTAAGGGGGAGAATTGGATGAACTATTGCAAGATGATTCCAAGAAGTTACTGGCATAACATCAAAATGTCAGCAACATGAACCATAATATAAAGTGCAGCTAAACATTTCGCGGCCACATGTAGTATAACATCAGACCATCATACATTGCAATCCACAGCCTCCATCCCTTTGTACCAAGCTTTTCAGCTTTTCTTATCTGAATATAAAAAAACAACTTTTCTACTCCACATGATTTCTAAGATAACTGTACATATTATAGGTGGTTTACCACTAAATCATGTAATGTGGTCACCAGTAGAGATCAGTAATCCAAATTGGCAAAGATCGTACGATCTTTGGCTGGATCGGAATCGAACATTTACCACAAAAGTCGGCAATCTTGCCAACGGTTGGTGAATATTCAAGTGGTAAAAACTATCCTCTCACTGCCCATCACAGCCATGTCAAGTAAAAGGGTTAAAACAGAACATATATACTGAGTTGCCCCATGGCTTCAGCTCTACTTCTAGGGCTGATAGTTACCTCTCTTGCATGTTCACTACTTTCCCCTCCCACTGGCGTCTCTGAATACATGCAGTCAAACTGATCCCTGGCCCTCTATGACAATGTTATACTGCTGATTTAAAATAAATAAATAAATTTAAAAAACTGCCATGCTATTCCCCTATATAATGATACCGGTACAGATAAAGCCCACGGCTACTGGCTGCAGACCCCAGGAGTGCTCATTATCTTAGCTGTGTATCAAAATAAGAGGAACTGCATGTTTTGTTTTGTTTTTTAATTTTTTAAATAAATAATTTTAAAAAATGGCGCTCTGTTCCCCCCAATTTTGTTTAACAGTCTTAATAAATTCCCACAGCTGGGGGCTGGTATTTTTAGGTTGGGGAGGCCCAGCCTAAAAATACCAGCCT